>NW_020691918.1:0-8177 GCF_002925995.2 Terrapene triunguis
TGTCCCTCAGTCTTGGTCTGCTCTGCTCCCTCCCATGTCAGTCCTGGAATGCCTCCTACACATCTGCCAAAGTACCTCAACTTTACCATGAGCACAGGACCGGCCCTAGACTAAATGGTGCCCCAGGCGAGGAGCATCTTCAGCTCCACCCCCTCCATTTGTTAAACTTTTGAATACCTTATTTTTATTGCATTTGTAGCCCATTTCATGACTTTGATGCATGGTTTATCCCTGTCATATAAGATGATAAATTTGCACTCTAGAATCTGTAAATCTGTATTTATCCATGCCATATATAATTGTCCTTTATTAATTGCTACTTACACTCTTCGAGTCTTAAAACACAAGTATACTTTCACAATTACACAATAAAATAACGTTCACAATATCGCAGCTGTGCTCTCACTTCGTTCTTATATCTCACTGCCTAACTGGTGACACTCCGCCCCTTATATACCCAGGAGGGCATAGCTGACAACATTCTAGGACAGTGGTGGGCAACCGGTGGGCTGCATGTAGCCCATCAGAGTAATCTGATTGTGGGCCGTGAGACATTTTTCTGACGTTGACCTTCCACAGGCACCACCCCCGGCAGCTCCCCTGGTTATTATTCAATTAAGAATTAGACACCTCTGCCAACTCACTGTTATGTGTGAACTGAAGAGCTGAGAAGTTTTTTTACACACAACTTCCTTCCCTAGGACTATAGGATATAAGGCAGCACGTACCAAAGCAATCAGGAACACTGTTGGAAAGAGACAGTTGTAGTTGGTTTGCATGTGTCTGAAATTTGTCAGCATTGCAAAGTGAGGGAAGATCAGGGGTAAATCCATAGTTTACAGCTAGAAAATCCTAAACTAACTATTTTGTTAAGGAAATCTAAGGGGTTGCTTTGTGATTCTCCTATAGAGCACACTCCTCCCAAGCAATCCTTAAGGAGCACTGCTTGTTGAAAATGGACACTCATAGTCATCCAAGATACTTTACTAGCTGCAACTGTTTAGTTTGTGTGTGGTTAGTAAAATTTGGTTTAAGAATTGACTGCCATATACCTTTTGCCTGGCAAGTGTTTGTTCACTAGTGGAATGGATACGTTCCTATTTAACCCTGCCATGTGTTGCTGGCAATTAAAAGAGCTAGGTTTAATTACTATGAGGTTCCCTATAAAAATTTACATATCAGCTTCATCCCCCACCCAGAAACTTAGGAAAAACTGAATTCCCCACTATGTGCTCTTGACAGGCACTGCTTTCTTCTTGCAAGCCCTGAGTTCATTACACAAAACAAACAAGATTTATAGGGGTATAGTGCCATGATCACCACCCACCTCTATTTCTGCTTCACAAGGGCCTCTTTAAAAAGTCACTCAGTCTCTGTTCACCTTCTTACCCCCAAAAGTCCTTTAATTCACACTTCACCAGACTGGCAACAGAGTTTTTCAAAAACAGATTTCAGAAGTCCCAAAACAAACACAAAGTCTTTCATCAGCTCCACACACTCTCCTGTTTTCTGTGGGTCCCTAACTTACTGCCAGGCCTCCTGCCTCTGGCAGTCCCCACTACTTCTCTCAGCCATCCACCCCTGCACTATCTGCTGCCTTTTGTATTTGAATGACCTGATTGCGCTCAGGTGGGGCTGATTCCTCTCAGCTTGTAAAATTAGGGGAACCTTAGCCCCAGGATCTCCAGCCCAAGGGCAAGCCACCAGTGGGGGAAAGGGGACAGAATAAACTTGGGAAAGCCAGTAATAATTAATTAACAATATTTGTGTGCATATATATAAATAAAATAAGACTCCCCCCTGCCTCCAGAGTGTCTTACAACAGTCTTCAACAGAATCCTCCTCTCCTGGTGTGAGTGTCCAGTAAGGCAATGTATTCCTGCAATAGCCACTTCCCGCCTCCCACCTCTTCACTGCAGCCTTCCCCCCCCACACACACACACACTCACACTCACTGTTTGAGATTGGTGGGGTCCAGAGTTTGTGCAACTCCATCTCTAGCCACAAAGGGAAGGAGCAGCCTGGTCTGCTCTGGGGGCTTTACCACACGACACAGAGGTAGTGGGGATAGCGTAGATTGCTGGGTAATGGGGCTTTTGTCGGGGTTCTTTATTTATAGTGTTGCCCTTTGTGGCTCTAGCAACAGCCACCATCACCCACCTCAAAGCCACCTCTTGTTCATGAAAGCTTCCTCTGCACCACGTCTTTGCAAAGTCTTCAGAGAGGAAATTAGTGGCATATAGGACCCTAAGCTGAGTCGTTGCCACCAGGCAGACACTCACATCAGAACACACACTCACTTAGCTTTGTCCAAGGTCCACTCAAACATGCCAGACTGTGGATTTGGTCAGGGTGATTGCTTACTCCAGGCACATTTTGTACAGTTCACTAGCCCTTTCATTATCCAACAGGGATAATAGCATTTTAATACTATAGCACTTTATTCTTCTCTTGACCTTGCAGCATCTACAGCGAGGACTATGTCGGCTTAACTACATTGATCAGGGGTGTGACTTTTTCACACTGACATAGCTAGTTCAACCTGAATCTTAAGTGTAGACCTGGTCTTGGATAGCTCTATGCCTGTTGCCCTACTTAAAGCCATATAGCCATCCTCATCTTCACCCTCAGCATCCTCTTGAACACCTTGTCTCAGGGATGAGAAAAACCAACTTGGATCTGTTTCATCTGTGTCCTCTGATCTAATGCTGTCCAGGTTCTCTGTCCATTGTCCAGCTATTAAGAAATGTTCGGAAAACAAACATCAGTAAACTCCTGCTTTAGATATATAAAGCCCTGGTCAGTTCCTTCCCCCAATACTCCCAGCCTCCTCAGTATTTTATACCCTATTGACCTGCGACATGGCTCTGCAGTTCAGATTGTTTGAGGGAGATTCCCCAGCCTCATATGAGACCTCCCCTCTGTGGGTTCAAGCAATGGACTGGCAGCAAACTCATCAGACAGCCTCACGATCACTCAGGTCTCCTGGTCATGTTCTGGAATCTCCAGCAGTGGCTGGGCCAGAAGGTTTCACGTCCTCCTCAGAAATGTCACTGGCATAGTGCTTTATTTGCAATGCCTGAGCACACTCAGAGCTAAACAAATTCTGTAACTCTCATGGGGTGGTGAAGGAGTCCATGTTTCCACAATTTCTGAAAAAGTGCTGTTGAAACAAGATGGCCTCTTTCATACCTTGAGGATTTGAGGTCTCCTGGGGTAATGCTACAAACAACCAAAGGCTAAGCACTAGAGGCCAGATTTCCAGCCTAGAAACCATCTCTGGTTCGTGCTGGTCCTGGAGTCCCACCACCCACAAGGTCCCACTCCCAACTGGGCCTACTGTAGCCTATAGGATTAATGTGCTTGCTTGCATATATATATATATATATATATATCTTTTCTTATAGTTTAAGTATTTGGTTTATTGTAATAGGTTTATAGATTTATATTAAAGTAAGTTCGGCTGTAATGCAAGGGACCTACAGGCCATATCCGAACATGTATGTTAAGCTAAGGCAAAGTTAGTATATCTATATCTGGGACCTTTCACCTAGATAGAAAAGTTGACCTACATATTGACACCTTTCACCTAAATAGCAAGTCAACACCCAAGCATATGTCTAAGACCTTTTACCTAGATAGATAGATAATGGAAGAATGGCATGGGGGGGAAGGGTTCCAAGTTTGTACCCACAGACTTAACAGGTAGACCACAAGGAAAGAACTGAAATGACTAAAGCACAAAAATAACATGTGCGGATGTACATGTCATCAATACGCACAAACATACTAGCCTATGGAGTAAGTGTACCCTAACATTTTTGTGGGTGAGGAATGAAGTTTGGGCATAGGAGGAAGGATTTCCGGCACTTGTGCCCTATAAAAGAGGTGACCCACCTCACTAGAGTATTCTATTCTATCTATGACAACTACTACTACAGTAACTCCTCACTTAACATTGTAGTTATGTTCCTGAAAAATGCGACTTTAAGCGAAACGATGTTAAGCGAATCCAATTTCCCCATAAGAATTAATGTAAATGAGGGGGTTAGGTTCCAGGGAATTTTTTTTCACCAGACAAAAGACTACATTATACATACATATATATACACACACACACGCAGTATAAGTTTTTAACAAACAATTTAATACTGGTACACAGTGATGATGATTGTGAAGCTTGGTTGAGGTGGAGGAGTTAGAGGGTGGGATATTTCCCAGGGAATGCCTTACTGCTAAATGAACTAGCAATTGACTGAGCCCTCAAGGGTTAACTGTCACAACACTCTACAAGGCACAGGAAAGGAGGGAGGGCAGACAGAGACACACACCGTGTGTGTGAGAGAAAAAAATGCGCATTTCCCCTTTAAGTAGCTGACCCCAGGCTTAGGTACACTGCCCTGTTAATTAAATCAGTTTGCTGAGACCTGAGACCCAAAGCTACTGCCTAGAAGCTCCCTCCATCCCTCGTGTGTCCCCCCTGCTCTATGGAAGATGGGGTAAGCGAGGTGCAGGAGCAGGGGGTGGGGGAGACACCCTGACATTAGCCCCCCTCTTCCTCCCCTCCCCCTCCCGCACAGCAAGCAGGAGTCTTGGGGAGCAGCTACAAGGCAGAGGGCAGGAGCAGCACATGGCAGTGGGGGGAGGGACAGCTGCTGCACAGGGAACTTAGGGGAGCGGGGAGCTGATAGGGGGGCTGCTGGTCCGCCCTGGTTCCAAGCCCCCACCAGCTAGCTGCAACGGGCTGCTCTTCCTGCAAGCAGTGGACAAAACAGGCGGCTGCCAAACGACTTTAGAAGGGAGCATTTCACAACTTTAAACGAGCATGTTCCCTAATTGATCAGCAACTTAACATCGAAACAACGTTAAGCGGGATGACTTTAAGTGAGGAGTTCCTGTATTAGTAGGCTGTACTTGTTTTCTTAACTTTCTCACTTCCAAGGAGACTAGGCTAAGCTTGGTTTCCCTACTTTTTTTCTTAGTTTGTTTATTAGGTTTTGGTTTTAAGTTTAAGTTAGTTAAGTAAACTCTAAGTTAGCTCTGATAGCTCTTAGCGTTAGCTCCTTCTAAGCACTGCATCTCTCACTCAAGAATTGAGAAACCTGAACCCCCAGAGGCGAGGCTGGTCCTGTGTCTCTTACCACCAGGTTATCAAGAAAGGGTGTGAGTATATTAACCAAAGCTTTGTAGCATATAATACTATATTACCATATGTATCTTTTGAATAGCAGTAATGCAATTGTAATTTTGTAACTCTGATTATTTTACCATTTAATTACTACTTCATTTATTTTAATAAAAAGTCTTTATGGCTATATCTGCCTCAGTGTGAGCTTCCTGTCATACCCCCGAGGGTCCTTTGTAAATTCTGTGGAGCCTGATTCGGGACAAGAACTTTTATCTTCTGATCAAACAGATTGGCGAGCCTAAAACCCATATTATCCAAATTAATATTAACACCCTAAATCAGGCAACATTACACAGGGCCTAGATTGAGACAGACTGGTAGAGGTGAGCATGGGCAGGCTACAGAAGGGATCATGAGGGCTGGCTCACCCCTGGAAAAACACATGTGATGTGTGCCTCGGGGACAGGGTCTTGGGAGACATAGAGAGGTGTGATTTTCAGACCCATCTCAGAGCTGATTGGTCCAGGGGAGGAGGACCTACCATTGGAAGGCCCAGTTGTGCCCCACAGTACATGCTTAGTGGCAGGACATATGTCACACCCCTTAATGCTGATTGGTCCTAGGGCAGCGCTAAGAGGGGTGTGAACAGAGGTTAACAGGTGGGGTGTGGAAAGTTTGAAAGGTGGGGTGTAAGGGTTTGTCTACACAGAAAACTCCTGATTATCTAAAATCAGTTTTTAAACCGATTTAGTGAAACCAGTGCAAACTTCTTCACAGAGCTGTAATTTTTTTCAATGTTGATTTAGCTTAACTCAGTAAATTAGCAATTTAAATTTTTTAAAGTTTTTAGTTAACTGGTGCAAACTGTGTGTGCAGACCAGGCCTAGCACATGAGAGAAGAACCAAGAGCCACAGCAGACCTGGCACCAGGAGACCACACAGTTTCTATGGAATGAGAGGAAATAAATCTTTACTCCGAGAGATCACAGTCCCATAATTCTCCCTCATGACATCCCTGTAAAGCTGCCTTTCATCCAAATGACCCCGTGCCTCCTGTCTGAAATACACAGCCACATCACGGACTGTCACCAGCATGTGAACTAATAAGTGACCCTACCTCCAATGACAAATGAGGCTAGGAAGACAGAAGCAGCAAATTGAGGGTGCCATAATGCTCCCAACACTGCTGGCAGGATCCAGAGGCAGGGGCTCTACTAGTTCAGGATTTGGGACCTGTTTTATGTAGTGAGGTGGAAGGAGAAAAGGAAGTGGGAGCAGGGTAGGGAAAGCGGTGTTGGGGAAGAAACAAAGAAAAGGGACAGGATTGGTTATGGGGAGAGAAACAGATATTTTAAAAAAAGTAGATACAGAGAATTCACTAGTTCGAGGGTCATATTAAATACAATTACATACAACAACACAAACAAAAGCCTACATTAAAAGGATGTTAAGGTGGCAAAGTCAAGCACCCCAAAGTTACCAATTGTCAGAGTTAAGGCTGCCTGTGCAACCTTAGTGCATTATGATACAGTTTTAATTACTTGATCTTGTACTATTTTTTCAGAGGACCCCATCTCATTCAGTGCACAGGATGGATGGATGGTGCTCATGGCATGGGTAGCTCTTTAATATTTCTTTTTATACTCATCATTCAATGTATGGCTCCCCACCTTATTTACCACACACCATCCAAACCTTGCACTAAATACTGAATTGGTCATTTCCTCATGGTTGTTTCTGTGGTGCTCATCACTCTAATATCTGAGTCGCTCCCAGCTATCAACGAATTTATCTTCACAACACCTCTGTGAGGTGAGGGGTTATTATTCTTCCCATTTTACAGATGGCAAGCTGAGGCACAGAGAGATTAAAGCCCAAAATTGTCAAAAGTGTCTATTAATTTTGGGTACCCAATTTGAGAGACTTAGGACCTGATTTTTCAGAGTACTTAGGATTATATAGCACTTTATATGTTCAAAGCGCAGCTCCCATTGACTTCAAGTCCCTTTGCCAACGCCTGGAGGTGCTAGAGCTTCTCAACAAAGCAGCTGTGAGCATTTCTTAACATGGACAAAACAACATATTTTTCTCTTCTCATTCTTAGAAATGGTGGAACTATTTTAGCTGAGACTTTCCAAAAAAAATTAGCGTGAGGCAGACACCTGCCATGGAAAATTTCAGTCCAAGTGGTTAAGTATGTGAAGATCATGAGCAACTGAAAACAGAATCTTCTAATGGAAAGGGTTGGGCAAATTTAACTATAGGCACTGCTACCAACTCTGCCTGTACTGAATTGTGAAGGTCATTCTCTTTCTCGTCCCTAACCCACACTGGTATTTTTTCCTCCTTTTCTGTGCTTTGGGAAATTCTCCTTTCCCAGTTCACAGTCCAGATGTTTATGTGATCAGCACTGGGCTCTCTTAGGATCATATATTGCCTCCCAGCAATCAATACCGGACTACCAAGTACAGTAGAATCCCATTTATCTGATCTAATTGGGACTGGGGCCAAATTGGATAATCAAAAATTCAGACAGTCAGGAGAATGGGCAAAGAGCTTTCTATCCGTTATTTTAAGATGCGGCATTGCTTTTAAGCTAGCTGACACCTCCCAGAAAAGCATTAAAACATAGCTCCCTTCTTATCTCCTTAACTGAATATACAAAGCATTTGATTCTTGAAAACAATGTTTTGTTCATTTATTAACAGGAAAACCAACGTGAGTTTTTAACAAGTTGTACTGCTCATTTTTACACGCTTTACTCTTTAACCCTGAACATTATAAGGACCATGTACAACGTCTGTTTAATGTTACACAAGGCACCATCTCTATACAGTTGGTTTACACATGACATCACAAACAGTACAATTTTATAAAAATGAAAAACTGATAATCAGTTGTCAGATGTCATTATGCTTTTTAAACTGACTGAGCCATCGCTGACTATCAGAGAAACATGCGTTCCCTCTTAAAGTTTGATTAAAACTCTTAGCCTTCTCAAATAGTAAAGGACCACTAATAGGAATGCCTTCCTCTCCCGCCTGTATAA
>NW_020691919.1:0-6882 GCF_002925995.2 Terrapene triunguis
CCAGGAGAGAGACAAAAGATTCCTGCCTTGTACCAATGCTATATAAGGGGTGGAACAAAAGAAAGGTGGCTGCAGTCATGAGAGATCCTTTAGCTACCACCTGAGCTGGAACAAGGACTATACCAGGCGAAAAGATTGGGCCCAAACTAGAAATAAGTCTAGTCTGCTAAAGAAGCTTATTGGAAGATCTCTGAGGGTGAGATTTTATCTGTATTGAGTTTCATACTGTATGAGGCTTAGACTTGCATGTTTTTGTTTTATTTTGCTCTATGGAGAATACAAACTCCATAGAGAAGGAAAAGTTAATGCCTTAGAAAAGTCTGTGTGTGTGTGTTAGATGGGGTGGGAGGGTGTCTAGAAACCACTCTCCTATAGTTTCTTTTCTCTTATTTCCTTTAGAAAATCTGAAGCAGGGAGCAAAAACCATTGCCTTCTCTGAGGTTTGAATTTAGGACCTTCAGATTCTGAGACTGACGCACTGCCAACTGCAGTAAGAAGGCCTGGAAAAAGTTTTAGGCTCAGTGCATATAGGACCCTCCAATAGCAGTGACTGGGGCAGGGAAGGAGCCAGGCATGTGCTGGAAGAAGCAAGGAGATCTGTGCCCAGAGACCTGTCCTGGCAGCTTTCTCAGCAGCAATTAAATCAATTCACCCTGCCAGTGAATAATCTACTAGAACTAATGGCAGCACAGGTTGGATGTTTCTAAGCTATGCACCCACTTCCACATTTTAGAGTTTAAAACTTACTCTCCTTTCCCTAGTATGGCACTTTCCATGTAAAATTGGCAAAGCAAGTTGGGGAAACTACACAGATAATAGAAACCAGTGCTCCAAATAAGGCTTAAACTCATAATCCCAGCAGTATTCCCCTTTATACTAACTAGTTGCACCACTACAGGTGCTTCTTAGACAAAGCTGGGAAGTAGGCAGTTATCAGTCTCTGTGGTTCACAGCTTTGCCTGGTAATTGAAAGGCTAATGCATCAATCCTAACTCAAGATGCGGCTTTTCAGTGATGATATTCCAGTATATTTTAACAGGAAGAAAATCTCTTCTATTCTGGTTTAGCCCCATTTGACTCCTTCTGCCCATCTTCTCCCCCCCCCAGCCTTTCCTTCCCCACTGGGGCCATGCAGAGAGGAGCCCCAGTCAGTCTCTGTCACAGAGAGTCTGAATCCCATAAAGGGAGGGAAGGAGGGGTCGCTCTAAAACATTGATGGGGAGGGGAGTGGTGTGCATGGTTAGGGGGAGAAAAGATGGAGAACTAACAGTGGGGCCCAGAGAGATTCCCCCAGATTGGGGAGATCCACCATCAGCCAGCTGTGGGAAGAACAACTTGGGATTGCTTGGGGAAGCTACCTTTAAAAATATAACATGCTAGTTACATTTTCATAAGACCAAAGCCTCCTCAAACCCACTATCACAATCACTGGGATGACTTTGTCCTGATATTTTACCGGCCGCAGACACAAAGCAAATCAAATTACAGTTTCCATTCGGAGTCAGGGCACACACAAGAATCTGGAGGCTTTTAATTGCTTAGGTTCTGCTGCCATTTCATTACTATCCTGTTCCAAGATTTATCATTGTGCAAAGCAATGTTAGGCCCTTGGGAGTGTCCCCCCCGGTCCCGCCTGCCACCCTTGGGCAATTTAAAGGGGCCCGGGAACCCCTGCCACCACCACCAGCAGCACAGGGGGGCTAAGGCAGCTTCCTGCCTGCCCTCACTCCGTGTGGCACACCACTCCTGGAAGTGGCTGGCACTTCCCTGCAGCCCCTGGGGTGGAGGGGTCTCCACGCGCTGCCCCTGCCCCGAGTGCCAACTCTGCCAACTGTGGCAATGGGAGCTGCGGGGGTGGAGTCTGCGGGCAGCAGTGTGCAGAGACGCCCTCGGCCCTCCCACTTTCGGGCTGCTGCCAGAGTGGAGTGCAGGATGCTTTCGGGAGATGCCTAAGGTAAATGCTGCACCCCTTGCCCTCTCCTGCACTCCCAACCCCCTATCCCAACCCAGACCCCACACCTGCACCCAAACTCTCTCCAAGAGCCTGCCCCCCGCATCTGCTCCTGCACCCCAACACCCTGACTGAGCCCAGACCCTGCACCCAAACTCCCTCCCAGAGCCTTAGGCAGGTGTGTGCATGGGGGGGGGGGGGCAGGACTTGGTCTCATTCTGGGCACCACCAAAAATTATACAAGCCTGCTGCCCCTGTCCAGCCCAACCTTCTGCTGATGCACCACAGCCCACACCCATGCAGGGTTTGAAGCTTGCATGACTTAAATTCCAGGACACTGAGGGATTTCAGCTCCCCTTTGTCCAGAGGGAAACTTCACCCCACTCCCAACCAGGTTCTTCTCCATGGGATCACTGTGGGGGGCTGGGTCCGTCCTTGTCTTTTCTCTCTCTACGACATCCCAGGGTGCCTATAACTGGGGCATCTGAGCACCCAGGACCTTCTGTGGGGCTGCCATTCCCCATCCCCTTCTATGGTCTCATCTGTCATTGACTCCAGCCTTTTTTCTATCCATTGTCAGCACCATCCCAAGCAAGCTGCACTCGCCTCAAAATGACAGTGTCCCCTGTTGGGTGCAAATCACTGACCTCTCTCCTCTCTGAGCACTGACTGCCCCTCTGTTTCCTTGCCTCTCAGTCTGTGCAGATGGGACCTTTCCCTCCAGTGCTGCAGATTCTCCCTTCTTATCTACCATTGTCCCAAACAACACAGTGGGTGGGAATCTTAAAAGTACCCAGGTGATTTAGGAGCAGAAACCCCCACAGACCTTCTATGCAATTGGCACTTGCCCCTTACTAGGCAGGATTGAAACTCACACAGGGAGACTGCTGGGCCATATCCGCTCTGGGCATGAGCAAAGCAGCAGGGTGAAAAAAAGTACCTGGAGATTGAACCCAGGGCCTCATACATGCAAAGCATGTGCTCTACCACTGAGCTACAGCCCCAAATGGGTTGTGGGTGCTATGGGGTACACTCAGAGCCCTCCTGTTTCCAGAGCATCCAGTGTCCTATAAGCAGCATGGGGGACACGTTCCCTGTTCTGAGGGCCAAACCTGCAGTCCTGGAGGTTGGTGGTTCTTTGGGGTCACTTTGCAGCAGGGCCAGATTCGATGTGTGGGGCAGAGAGAGTGCGTGCCCTGGACTCAGGGTGCAGAGATACAATCAGCCCTCTCCCCTGCATTGGGTGGGGGTGCTGCAATCCCCTGCTGGAAGGTCATGGTGGTGGGGGAATGCTGTGAGCAGCTCAACATCTGACGCCGGAGGCAGAAGTGGTGTGGGGAGCTCCAGGTATCTTTAGGATCTGCTATTTCCACCTGCCTGTAAAGTCCAGCTTTCCCCAGCACATTCACTGCGGTGCAGTTGGGTCACTGTTTCCATGGCTGAACAGCAAAGAATCGCTCCCGGTTTCCCTTCTATCAGCAGCAGGATTAGCCTGTGTCGGTGGTTAATGAGGTGGATCTTGTTGTAGATTCTTATTCATTCCCCACCTTGACAATTCACAAAGTCCCTTTCCCATGCAGATTCCCAGCACCTCAGTGATCCTAGTAGCAGGGATTGGGTCCTGAGATTTTCACCGTTCTTTCTCCCCTCCACCTGGAGTGAACTCAGCTTTTTCCCATCCCAGACAATCCATGAAATAACAACAGCAGCATAAAGAAAGAGGGGAGGGAACATGATGGGATGTAAAATAGCTGTTGTAACTCAAGTGAGAGATCTTGGAGTCACTGTGGATAGTTCTCTGAAAACATCCACTCAATGTGCAGCGGCAGTCAAAAAAGCAAACAGAATGTTGGGAATCATTAGGAAAGAGATAGATAATAAGAGAAAAAATCTTATTGCCACTATATAAATCCATGGTATGCCCACATCTTGAATAGTGCGTGCAGATATGGTCACCCCATCTTAAAAAAGATGTATTGGAATTGGAAAAGGTTCAGAAAAGGGGTATGGAATGTCTGCCATATAAGGAGAGAATAATAAGACTGGGACTTTTCAGCTTGAAAAAAAGATGACTAAGGGGGGATATGATAGAGGTCTATAAAATCATGACTGGTGTGGAGAAAGTAAATAAGGAAGTGTTACTTATTCCTTCTCATAAAACAAGAACTAGGGGTCTTCAAATGAAATTAATAGGTAGCACATTTAAAACAAACAAAAGGAAGTATTTTTTCACACAACGCACAGTCTGTGGAACTCTTTGCCAGAGGATGTTGTGAAGGCCAAGACTATAACAGGGTTAAAAAAAAAGAGCTAGCTTAATTTATAGAGGATATGCTATGAGCCAGGATGGATAGGGATGGTGTCCCTAGTGTCTGTTTGCCAGGAGATGGGAATGGGTGTCAGGGGATAGATCACTTGATGATTACCTGTTCTGTTCATTCCCTCTGAAGCACCTGGCTTTGGCCACTATGGGAAGACAGGATACTAGGCTAGATGGACCCATTCTGACCCAGTCTGGCCTTTCTTACGTCCTTATGCTCCTTTCATATAGATGCCTGGAATTCTGCCTCACAATGTGTCCCTGAGGTCTCAGCCAAAATGCCCCAGACAGGCAAACACTCTGGGCTCTTGAAGCCTCTGCCACCCATGTAGTGCCCTATGGCTCATCCCTAACCCTTGATGCTGCTCCTTTCCATAGAATGTGAAAGGAGAGGAGGTAGTGCAGGACCATTATGGGGACGCATATCTGAGGGTTGGGGAGAGACAGATTATCTGATAAATCAGAGTGCTGTAAACCATGCAGCCACCCGCTAAATCAGGGACCTGTTCCAGCCCTAAGTGTGGGCTACCGGAATCCCTTCCACAGAGCAGGTTGCCACAACCTGAAAATAGGCATGTGAAACTAACTCCTGTTCTCCCTGACAGGGTCTGCCCTAGACAAAATGGCACCCCAGGCAAGATGTGTCTTTGGTGCCCACCCCCCTATATGGTAATTTTTTGAATATCTTATTTTTCATTGCATTTTAGCTCGTTTCATGATTTTGATGTACAGTTTGGATGCATGATTTTCTCTGTCATATAAGATGATACATTTGCATGCTAGGATCTGTAAACCTGTATTTATTCATGACATATATAAGCAAAGAAAACAAATTCATTTCCTCTAAGTATATAGAAACTTCTTAATTTTAACAGTAATTGAAATGTACTAATATCTAGAAATCGAACTGCCACCAACACAGGGTGGACCAGTATTAAATAGTGTTTCAGTAAGAGACAGCGTTAGAATGTTAACCATACTCCTTTAGTTCAAAGGTCGCTTTGCTCACCTTTGCCGTCATGAACTGAAGCACAGCATTAGAGAGACCCAAAGATTGGCCAATGGCATTTTCAAGTGCTAAAATAGCAAGCGATGACGGTCTCTCATTGGCCATCATCGATTGAAGATATGGTTTAATGAGCTGGAGCTTCAAGGTGAGGGTCACTCTCTCCAGTGCCTTCCGTCGCGCTGCTGGGCACCAAGTCCCTGGCGGCCAATATGTGAAGCTGGGAGAAGAAAGTGAGGTGGCAAGTGGTGGCAGGACTTTTGCCACCAGGTCTAGCTGCCCAACTTCCTCTTCGTACCACTGGGCCCCCGTCACCTTCAGGTAACCCAGGAACTAAGGCAGGAATAGGGCGAGGAAGCAAGTAAAGCTGAGCAAGGAAGGCAATAGTTAATCTTGCCTTCATGGGCTGCTCGCAATGACAGCCTTTTTCTGTACCACAGCAGAGAAAAACATCCCAGACAGAAAAGCAGCAGGCCAAAAAGAAACCTAGTAGCTACTGAAGTAGCTTCATTGGGAGAGTGCTAGACTAAAGGTCCCTGGTTCAATCCCAAGCTTTGGTATGTTCTTCTATCCCCCTTTGTGCTGGGGTGGGCTGTTTTCTGAAAGTGCAGCAGTGCCTTTAACTGCCACAAGTCCCTCATTTCAGGCTATGCAGCAGGAAAAGACAGCATGGGCTTCTGCACCGAGCTGGCCCACCTGACCTTTCATTCTTTTCTTGCTCTTTGTAGCCAGGGGAAGAAAAAGAAACTCTCCTTCAAGCAAGAATCACAAGGGCGACGTAAGGATGACTTTCTGAGCACCGACTCCAGTCCTCTGCTCAACGAGCTCACTTGGCTGCCACCACTTTCTCTAGGTTTGCCCATTGGTGTGTGCCAGGATGAGCACTTGCCAAGTAGCTGGAGTTTCTGTAGTATACCGGTTATAGTTCAAAACCAGGCAGAAACATGCTGTCTTCCTTTTCCCAAATCCCTTGCTGCCCAGGAAGGCACTCCTCCTACTGCTATTGGCCTATCCCTGGGATAACTCCAACCCCTGCATGACAGAGGGTGGTGACATCAGCAAAGAAAGTGCTTTGGCATCAGTCTGGAGAACCTAGAGGAGTTAGCCATGTCACCTTTTGGAGGCTTGTGGATTGGCCTCCTCTGCCCTTGGAGGTTGGCCTATAGAGGCCGTCACTTCCTGCTGGCCTCCTTTGCATGACTTGCAAAAGGAGGAAGTAAGACAGGAATGGGGCAAAAGAGGAAAGTCAAGCTGAGGAAGGCAGGGAAGAAGCTGTGCAGCTAAGTGGGGTTAGTAGAGCACGACCATTCGTTCTGCCAAGGCTGGGGAGGTGGAGTTGGCTGCTGGGAGGTAGAATCCTGTGCCTGCTTCTTGGCATCCCAGGGATGGCTCCCTGCAGTCCAGAAGAAGAAGGCGGGTTCTGGGTAAAAGGAAAACAAGCAAAGCTGAGTCCAGGTGGAGAATGGCTGTTCCTTTGTGGCCAACCTGGGGGCGTGATTGATGGCTTTAGGGGCGGGGGTTGGGCTGGTTGTGAGCAACTGGGATCCAGGAAGCCCCCGCCTGCCCTTGTGAGGGCCAAACCCATGGAGATGCGGTTGGCTTCTG
>NW_020691920.1:0-3321 GCF_002925995.2 Terrapene triunguis
CTAAGCACCTGTGTGCTTCTTTAGGTGCCTAAACCCCTTTGTCAATCGGGGTCTCGTTCAAGCAGCCCAGACAAACTCGTCAAAACTGGCTGGAGTTGATCACACTCGAAGAGTGTTTCTTTTCAGCTCCCTGAGCAAGAGGCAGGTAGTTCTCCTGTCAGAGATACCAGCTCTGGGAGACATTAATACACACAGCAGGGGATGCTTTCCATTAGCACAGTCACAAAGCGTCATTACCATCGTCATATGGGAGCTGCTTGCTAATGAGGGGATGGGAGTGCGCTCTTCTTCCTGCTCTTCTGGACTCCCTTTTTCCCACTTCCCCTTCGACTCAGACGGCTCCTTCTTCGTCCCTGGACCAGAAAGAAACATTCATAACATTTCGCTGTTCCATGTGTTATCCCTGGTTTACAGAGGATGGAAGTCGGGCCCAGAGCCCTGAAGCGAATTGCCCAGGGTGAGACTGAAGGTTGTTGGCAGAGCTAAGCAGAGAACTCTGATCTCATGGCTCTTCGCTGGAGGCTTTTACCACACGAGGCTTCCTCTGACCTAGGGGCCAGTTTCTTTTCCATGGTGTATTCTACTCTTCCCCTCCCCTTGCACACCGTTCCTGTCAGTGATGGGCAACAGGCCTCATTGGCATTTAACCCCCCAAAAAGTAATGGCTCAGTTCTGGTACGGTTCCCAGCTGTGACCTGCTGAGACCTCTGGAGCATTTTACTGATGAAATGGACCCAATCCAGGAGAAAAGAAATGATTTCCTACAACGTCCAGCCTCTCTGTTCTCCTTACAGCCTGGAGCAATGTTAGCACTCCCCACCCCACAGTGCCAGACCCCCAGAGGGGTTGACCTGACACTGTCAGCTCTCCCCACCTCAACGATGGACCTCGGCCACCCTCTCCAAGAGGATCCGGCACTAAATGGATTCCAGAGTCTGAGGTTCCCATCACTGTCCCGTGAGAAGCCCTGATGTATAAGGCTTGTAGAGTGACTGGTGTGAGTATTCCTCACATGCTCTACGCTAACCATGTGGATTGAATCCTCACCTGTAAGATCCAGTTCGACTTTTTCTGTATTCTCCTGCAGCTTCACCTCCTCTGACTCCACCTGGGTCTCAGCTGCTTTCTTCTTCAGAGACAAGTGCGTCCACCTTCTTGGTGAGGAAACTGTTCTCTCATCATCGCTATCTGCCATCGAGGTGTCAGATTGGCTACAGACACAGAGTCTTTTCATGCCTGATAGGATGGTCCATGAGCATTTGCTTCTCTGGGGCTTCTCTGGCAAGGCCTGTTCTTGCTGGCTGAGGACAGAGCATGCCTCGATTGCTGCAGGTTGGACGAACACTTTGTGCACATGGATCTCTCTGTGCTCCCTAGAGGCAAGTCTTTGGAAAAAGGAACGAAGCCTGGAGTAGAAAGAAGGAGGAAATGGGTTTTTCTGTCATTCTCTAAAGGAAGGGAATTAGTTTGCCCAGGATTCACAGATCCAAGAGACTGGTCTTTTGAAGCCATCTGCTCCTCTAATAGCCAGCACTGGTTCATACAACCAAGAACATAAGCAACACAAGACCGCCCAGACTGGGTCAAACCAAAGGTCCATCTAGCCCAGTATCATGTCTTCCGACAGTAGCCAGTGCCCCAGAGGGAATGAACAGGGAATCATCAAGTGATCCATTCCTGTCGCTCATTTCCGGCTCCTCGCAAACAGAGGTTAGGGACACCATCCCTACTGTCGGAGAAAAACTGAGTTCTCACTTTTTGTTTGGGTACAGCAAGTCAGATGCTTTATTAACTCTCACAATTGTGCAGAGGGAGAGAGCTAAGCAGGTCTCTCTCAACAGTAAACAATTACAGCAAGCATTTATACCTTTTGTTACAGACAATAATGAGCAACAACTGCATTTTGTTTATACATAGGTCATTCTGATATCTTGTTTTGCTCACTAATGTAGACTCTTAGTCTACATTCCATATTATCTACACAAGGTCGCAATAACTTCTCACACAGTTCTTTCTCACCCGCCTCACACAATCCTCGCTTCTACAAATCTCGCGTTATCAGGGCTACAGTTAGCCTGACTCTTGCTAACAAACTGTCATGCATAGCAGTTCTTTTCTGACAGTTCTTTCTCTGCTTCCACACTACCCATCCTGGCTAATAGCCATTAATGGACCTCTCCTGCATAAATTTATCTAGTTCATTTTTGAACTGTGTTGAAGTCTTGGACTTCACAACATCCTCCGGCAAAGAGTTCCACAGATTAACTGTGCATTTTGTGAAAAATACTTCCTTTTGTTTTTGTGAAACCTGCTGCTTATTAACAAAGACTTCAAAGGGGGCACTAGGATGTGAATCAAGGACCACTTGATCTGCAGTTAAACACTCTACCCCTGAACTCTACCCCCATGATTAGACCCAGCTGAAGACACATGGGACCGTGGTGAAACAGGAATTCTTCTGGAGAAGTTCTAGGGCCTGTGTTATACAGGAGGTCAGACTAGATGATCAGGGCTGACCTTAGAGCCTTTGAAACTATGAATTTATGAACCTAAAGATGGCTGTAACTGCTAGTGTGAAGGTTGCTGCTCCTGTCCAAGAGAAGTTGCTTTGTCTGAGGTTTCCTTGGGGAGAGGCACCTGGATCCCTGTTCCCTCTTTCTCATAACCTTCCTTGGACAGAGCACATCACAGGTTCTCCCCTTTTGTTCTCTAACAGGAAACCTCCATCCACCAGATCTGTAATTCCTCCCATCCTATCACAGTCACTGGCTACATTTCCTAGCCTGACTCTCACCCCATGGATCTCACGCCTCCTCTGCTATTGGGCAGACATGGAAACAGCAAAGGTCAGTTTCTATTTTCTTTGGTCATTGCCTGGGTCTAGTTGCAAAACTGCTTCATTGTTAACCCCACTCCTTTGTGCACAGAATGTTGGGACTCTGGGAACAGATAGGGCCAAGCTGAAAACCAATAAACCTCTGTTCCCAGAGAACCCAGTAAAAGGAACAAAAGATTTTCATTGAGAAGGTTTGAGGGTCTGGAAGGATGGATTTGCAGCTGCAAATATGTTGACTTATTCTCAACTATTTCAATATCTGGAATTTATTAGCATGGGGGAAATAACTAGTAAACTTTAAATGAAGAATTTCCCATACTATTTATAACATCCAGTCAGAAATTGGGCCAGCAACGCAATAACAAAGAAATCACACCGAGACCCATGACCAGTGTAGGCTACAGTTTATTTAAACCCCTTTCCTGGAAAGGAATTGCGGGGGGGAATTTACACAGCTATTGTATATAGCCCAATGGGGGTATAGT
>NW_020691921.1:0-6182 GCF_002925995.2 Terrapene triunguis
GAAGACCTTACATACTACAGAAGTTAAACTAACAGGCCTGTAGTTACCCTGGTCACTTTTTTTCCCCTTCTTGAAAATAGGAATCACATTAGCTATTTTCCAGTCCAACGGTACCACCCCCGAGTTTACAGATTCATTAAAAATTATCGCTAAGGGGCTTGCAATTTCTTGCGCCAGTTCCTTCAATATTCTAGGATGAAGATCATCCGGTCCGCCCGATTTAGTCCCGTTTAGCTGGTCAAGTTTGACTTCCACCTCTGATACTGTAATGTCAATCCCCCCTCCTTTATTCCCCTCTGTCCTGCTCCCTCTATTCCTAAGCCCTTCATTAGCCTTATTAAAGACCAATGCAACATATTCATTTAGATATTGTGCCATGCCTAGATTATCCTTAATCTCCACTCCATGTACATTCTTCAGAGGTCCCACTTCCTCTGTCTTTGTTTTCTTCCTATTTATATTGCTATAAAACCTCTTACTGTTGGATTTAATTCCCCTCGCAAGGTCCAACTCTACACGGCTTTTGGCCTTTCTCACCGCATCCCTACATGCTCTAACCTCTATAAGGTAGGTTTCCTTGCCGATCCCTCCCCTCTTCCATTGTTTGTACGCTTTCTGTTTTTTCTTAATCGCCCCTTTGAGATGCCCGCTCATCCAGCTAGGTCTAAATCTCCTGCCTACTAATCATTTTCCCTTTCTCGGGATACAGGCCTTGGACAGCTCGTGCAACTTCAACTTGAAACAATCCCAGGCGTCATCTGCCTTTAGATCCCTAAGTATGTTAGCCCAGTCCACTTCCCTAAGTAGTTGTCTTAATTTATTAAAGTTGGCCTTTTTGAAATTGTAAACCTTAGTCACAGTTTTATTTCTGTTAATCCTTCCATTTAGTTTAAACCAAATTAGCTCATGGTCACTTGAGCCAAGGTTGTCCCCTACAACCATTTCCTCAACGAGGTCCTCACTACTCACCAGCACCAAATCTAAAATTGCATCCCCCCTCGTTGGTTCAGTTACTACTTGATGAAGGAATTCATCTGCTAGCACGTCTAGGAACATCTGAGCCCTATTATTGTTACTAGCATTTGTTCCCCAATCTATATCTGGGAAGTTAAAGTCCCCCATGATTACACAGTTCTTATTTGTTTTTACTTCCCTAAAAACATTAAATAGTTCTCTGTCCGCATCCAGGCTAGATCCTGGCGGTCTATAGCACACCCCAAGCACTATCTCAGGGGAGGCTCTAGTAGTTCTTTTACCCAGTGTAATTATTGCCCAGACAGACTCCGTCTTATCCATTCCATCACTTATTATTTCTTTACATTTTACCTCATTATTGACATACAATGCCACTCCCCCACCTTTACCTTTTTTCCGGTCATTCCTAAACAGCACATACCCTTCCATACCTGTACTCCAGTCATGACTACCGTTCCACCACGTTTCGGTTATTCCTATGATATCAGGTTTCATTTTTTGGACCAGGAGCTCCAATTCCTCCATTTTGTTACCTAGGCTTCTCGCATTGGTGTATAAACATCTTACTGTATGCTGTCTATCCTTTCTCCCATTAGTTATGCAATTTGGTACAGACCCCGTACTGTCCATCCGCATCCTCAGTGTCTGTAACATTCCCTCATAAATCCCGTTCTTTCTGCCCTAGGTTCCTTCTTCTAGCACTTGGTATCTTCCTTTACTTCTTCTCAGCTTGAAACCTTTTCTCTCAAAGAACTGAAAACTGGTAGGAGCAATAATAAACCTATCCCTCTCCGGGTGAGCCTCTCCTTTTAAACCTTGCCGCTCAAATCATGGGCACATTCACATTGGAGGGCAGGAACTCTTCCACGACTCCACTAATTGCCTGTGCAGCCAAGATGCTGGGGGCGACAGCTGAGTTGGAGCCAGAGGGAGTTCTGGAGGGAAGACAGACAGACCCTGTGAGGGGAGTGGGAGGGTCACAGATCTGCGCCATTGACCATGGTGTCTCAGTCTGGTGACACTGGATTTTGGTGACACGTCTCATTCTGGTGACATGTGGACAGAACGGATTTTGTGGCTGGTGCTTGGAAGAATGCCATCATTTCCCCCCCCAATCTGACCCCTGTTGCTAGGTGTTGTACATGCACCTAGTGAGAGAGAGTCACTGCCTTGTAGAATTTATAATCTGAACAGACAAGGCAGAGATAGGGGGGTCCGGGGAGAGGAAGTGATTATCGGGGCAGGTCTCTGGCCTGTATCATACAGGAGGTCAGAGTAGATGATCACAGTGGTCCCTGCTGTCCTTGGAATCTGTGACCTTGCACAAGGTCATGCAGCAGGTCAGTAGCAGAGCCAGTAATAGACCGAAGAAGTCTTGACTCCCAGTCTCACACCCTATCCATGAAACCACACTGCCAACTCAGCGCAAAGATCAGCTTGACAATTAGCTGCTACTCATGCCAGTAACTTTTCAATAAATCATTTGAATTATTGTATAGTGCTGTTTAAATTGTCCCTTCCCAGTGGGTCCTTTTGGACCAAGATGCAGTGGTTTTATGAGCGGTTATGGTGCCAATTGAGTAGTTCCATTAAAATCTTACCATGTGTTGATTGGTCCTTCTGAGAGGTCAGTGGAAGTGCAGGAGAAACTTGTATTGATTTTGTTGAGCCCCTAGCTGCAAAGGATACAGGACATTAAAAATGTGTCTGTGATCTCCTAAACTCCCACATCTCGCCATGTTAAGAAATAGGTGCTAATGAGTGATAATGGAAAGGTTAATGATGTACACATAACTCCTCAGCATGAGAGGGTATTTTCCGTGAGACCCATGAAGGTTACTAGGCACTAAAAGAGGGAGGCAGGAAGAAAAGCAATGCAATTTTCCCTACATAGGATTTTCTGAATTGAACATTCAGCAGACTTCAGTAGTCAGAAACCTACCTACTGTCGAGCTGTCAAACTTCATGCCCCTTTGCGCTTGACTACTGACAACTACATTTGTCTCTGTTCATCTGCAGAGACAGACCTTTAGCACTTCCTAACAGGACTGGGTGGAAGGTTCAGTCCCTTCAAGGAAGCAGTGTCACGTGGGAGCCAATGAACTCCGGCATGGAAGTACCCCCAGGTTGAAGATGGAAGCTTGATGCAGGGAATAGGGGGCTTCACAAAAATAGTGTGTTCAGGCTCCTAACTTCCACTGAGATCAATGGGCATTAGGACCCTAAACCCCTTTGAGAATCTGGGTCACAGTCCCTGCCCCACAGCGATTACAGCCTTCCTTACACAAGTATAGCAAACAGCAGACCGGGCCAGGGAAGGGAGGGAGGTGTGAAGGTTTCCACAGCTGATGAGTATGTGGAGATTTTCAAAAACGCTCAGTATTAGCCTAGCTCACAGCTCCCATTGATGTGAGGGGGAACAGAGTAAGGCCAGTTGGAAACCCCAGCCTCCGTGCTTTGTTTGCATACTAAGCTTGTTAGCTCTTTTTCTTTCAGGCTAAGATTAGGGAAAAGCAGGTGTCGAGGACTCTGGAGAGGCACAAGAGGCGAGGCCGAAGAGGGATTTGGAGGAGGTATCGCTGTGTATTGGGAGAGCTGGGTTGGTCCAGGTATAGAGGGCAGCATGGGGATGAAGGTGACAGAGAGAACACCAAGGCAAGAAGAGTGGGTGGGGTGCAGGAAGGGGAGCAGGTACAGGCAGGCACCACAGGGCAGGCAGGGGCAGTGTTGTGTGGTGCTCTGAAGATGAGAACAAGGAGACCGAACTTGCTGCAGAAATAAACTGAGTGCACAAAGGGATTCCACATCCCCCCTCCCTCAAGCTAACTCTTTCCTAGCTCTCTATGCATGTCCAATGCACCCATCGTGCCAGGAGTGACTCATGGTCCCTGAGGTAGGAAAGCCCCTGGTTTTGCTGCAGTGTGCTAGATGGACTGGGAGAGAGGAGGGGGGATGATGGGCTGGAGGGGACTGCAGTAGCTGAGATGAAGAGGAACCATGACGTGAGCCGGGTTCACATCACTGGGAACAGAGAGGGCAGGGAGGGTGTTAGAAACATCCCAGACTAGGGTGGAGAGACCTGAGCTGGTGAGAAGGCTGGTGTGGGTGGAAAAGGAAAGGGAGGAGCCAATGATAGCCCCATGGTGAGCGCCTGGGTCCGTAGGGAGAAGAGGGTTTGAGGATGGCTGAGGACATCCAGGAGAGGGGCTGCAGAGAGAGGAAGAGCTGGGAGTTGGCATAGGGCAGAGGTGGATCAGCGAGGGGGACGTGAGAGAGACCCAGAGAGTGAGGTTACCCAGTGGGTGATGGAACAAGGACAGAACCATGCTGGACACTATAAGAAAGGGGAGAGGAGCGTGCAGCTGCACTGAGGAGAGGCCAATCAGCAAGGGCACAGGCAGAGCAGGACACAGCACACAGGTCCTAAAAGGGGGAGGGATCGTTCAATGGTTTGAGCATTGGCCTGCTAAACCCAGGGTTGTGAGTTCAATCCCTGAGGGGGCCATTTAGGGAACTGGGGTAAAAATCTGTCTGGGGATTGGTCCTGCTTTGAGCAGGGGGTTGGACTAGATGACCTCCTGATGTCCCTTCCAACCCTGATCTTCTATGATAAGAGGAAGGGTGGGCAGATCTGCATTGACCCAGCATGTCCACTGTGATTGCATGGAGCTGGAGTCACAACACCTGGCTGTGGGCAGGATGCTGCATGCCCTGCCTTTTGTCTGATGGGTCTCCAGGTGCCTTGTTGGCACACCAAGAACATTGCTGCTTGGGGCATCTGCTTCGTGTGCTCCCCGGTGAGCCGGGGGAGAGCACTGTTCTGAGAAGTCATGTGACACATGCACCTTCCTCTCTCCAGAGCCAGGTGGGTTCCCTAGCCCCGTTCCTCAGCAGTGTATTCTCCTCATGTTCTGGCATCATTCAGATCACCCTCGACAAGCCCAGCCATCCCTGTGTTCTCTGTGTGCGTGTGTGTGTGCGCGTGCACGCTGTATGCTGGCCAGCTCCTGGACAAGCAACACGGCCCCACTGGGCAGCGCTGCTTCCGCTGGGCCATGGGGTGGTGGGTCGTGGAGATGGATGCTGGCCTGCTCCAGTGTCTCCCTGGGCTCAGGCAGTGACAGGGCAGCTTCTGGATCGTGTGTGTGCAATTCAGCGTGGGTGACAGTAGGCTGCTCTCCACGATGAGTTAACCTTCCCCCCACCGGGCTGGAGCGCAATTCGTTCTGCTGTGAGATTGCAGCCTTGTAATGGTGGAATTGATTAAATGAATGTGCAGCCTAAATTACTGCCTACTCTGGCTGTGGCTTTGAGGTCACCGACCCACCTTTTGATTCATGCTATTTCCTGCACTCTCCCTTTTCTGTTTGGTAAGAAAATTGCTGCCAGGAGAATTATGAAGGTGTCATAACTATAAAGGGAAGGGTAACAGCTCTCTGTGTACAGAGACTCCAAATCCTTTTACCTGTAAAGGGTTAAGAAGCTCGGGTAACCTGGCTGACACCTGACCCCCAAGGACCAATAAGGAGACAAGATACTTTCAAATCTTGGGGGGGGGGAAGGCTTTTGTGTGTGCTCTTTGTTTTAAGGGGTGGTTCGCTCTTGGGACTGAGAGGGACCAGACATCAATCCAGGTTCTCCCCATCTTTCTAAACAAGTCTCTCCTATTTCAAACTAGTAAGTAAAAGACAGGCAAGGCGTCTTAGATTTACTTTGTTTTCTCAACTTGTAAATGTACCTTTTTACCAGAGTGTGTATCTTTGTTTGCTGTACTTTGAACCTAAGACAGAGGGGGGTCCTCTGAGCTCTTTAAGTTTGATTACCCTGTAAAGTTATTCTCCATACTGATTTTACAGAGATGATTTTTACCTTTTTCTTTAATTAAAAGCCTTCTTTTTTAAGAACCAGATTGATTTCTCCTTGTTTTAAGATCCAAGGGGGTTTGGATCTGTATTCACCAGGAGTTGGTGAAAGGAGGGTGGAAGGAAGGAGGGGGGATGGTTAACTTCTCCTTGTTTTAAGATCCAAGGGGGTTTGGATCTGTGTTCACCAGGGAATTGGTGAAAGGTTTCTCAAGGCTTCCCAGGGAGGGAATTCTTGTGATGGTGGCAGCGGACCAAAGCTAAGCTGGTAGATAAGCTTAGAAGTTTTTATGCAGGCCCCTACATTTGTACCCTAAGGTTCAAAGTGGGGATCCAGCCTTGACA
>NW_020691922.1:0-5084 GCF_002925995.2 Terrapene triunguis
TTTCCTTAATTACTTGCTCCATTATCTTCCCTGGCACAGAAGTTAAAAGTGTTGGTGGGGTGCTCTGTACTGATGCTGTGTGGGGGTGGCACACTGCTGTTGTGGAATTGCAGTGTCACTGGGGTGTGTAGTTCTGGGGTGGGGTCATCTCTGCAACACGCTCCCTCCCCCCACAAAGAGGAAGCATTGCAGGGCAGATACTGACCACAGTGCAGTGTCTGGCTGGGGACACTGCTTCCAACAGTGGTAAAGAATGTGAAGAGAAGATGTTTTGATTCCTAGGACTGCAATACAGTATTAGCAGTCTGGATAATATGCAAGAGGAAATGGAATTTCTCACTGATGAGAAGAAATGTTATAATTGGTATGTGTGACAGCTCAAGTATGAGCTGCCTGTGTGATCTCTCCCTTGCCTCTCCCTGGACACTCTTTGTACGTGACAGGCAATTTGCCAGAATGGAAATCCTGGGGTGACCTCTCTTTAGACTAGGTCACCCCTGTTTCCACCATCCTGTTGTGGTTACAGGGTGAGCAATATCTGACCTCCTCTGGAATCTCTTGAGTTTGCCCCTCAGGTGACCGGTTCTGGTCCCTCTCTGGGGGTGGGGGGTGCCTGCAGTTCTACCTCTGACTGGATCCTGGTGTCACAGCCCCCTTCTTTCCAACCATGTTGTCATGACCGGCCCAGCTGCAGTTGGTACATGCAGGACAGTCCTCTCGGTGCCTGTGACTTGCTGCTGTTTAAAGTGACTCAACAGCTTCTTTCAGACAGATGCATTGTCCATTTGCATTTGGGTATTTGCCCAAAGATACGCAGCAAGCAGAGGAATGGGTAAACCACCCGAGGTCCATATGATCCAGGGTGTAGTGTTGTTGGAGTGGTCTGGAGAGTGACTCTAGCACCTGAAATCCAGGATGGAATGATGCTCTGGCACAAGGGGTTACAGCACCACTCAAATTTGGCCTATCTGTCCCTCCGTCATGAGGATGGAAGGGTGGCTGAGCCAAATCTGAGTGAGGTTGCAACACTGCTCAGGTTTGGTCCAGCTGCTCCTGTCTGACATTTGGGGGTGGGGACAGAGGTCCAATTTTGAGTGAGTGGCGTTGCTACCAGGCTTATTGGATCCCAGTGCCACTCAGGTGTGGCTCTCCATCATGATGGATGAGCAGCTACCTGGGCCACACCTGAGTGGTGCTGCCCTCCTGTGTGCCAGGTCATGACACCGCTTTTCTCTTCAATGTGGCCCACATCGTGCGGGTACAGGTGGGCGATGGGAGTGAGCGGAGCCGCTGGTCGGCCAGAGTCAGGAGGAGCCGCTCTGGCTTGGGAGCAGAGCACTCCACCATGGGGCTGGGCAGTGAGTGGCTAGCAATGTCCCACGGGTGGTGGGTGAGGGGCTGGGAGTGAGTTGTGGGGACTATGGGGTGAGTGGGGAATGTTAGGGGACTGCAGGATGGGGGTGCTATAGAGCGAATGGGGGTGTTTTGGGGTGCTGGAGTTGGGAGCTGTGGACAGTGGGGCTGAAGTGTTGTGGGCTGGGGTGTGCATCAGGGCTGATGAGATGGGGGCGGTGGAGGCTTGCTGAGGTATGTGTGGGGAATTTAGGGGTCTGTGTGGATGGGCTGGGGTATATGTGAGATGGGGGGTGCTCTGCTGGGCAGTCCCTGTTCAGCACAGGAGCAGAGCAGGGGTTTGTTCTGAGAGCCAATGGGGCCTGGCGTTCTGTGTTGCTAAAGGCGCTGTTTGGGAGGGACAAAGTGTCTATCAAAGCAGCTTAAGAGCCGAGAGACTCGTGGCCATCTGACAATAGGCGAGCAAACCTACTTGTTGTAAATTGTAGTTGCTGCTGTATGCTTATCTCAAAGATGTCAGTCATCTAGACTGCAATGGTGGCATCTCTCCTTGCCAGGTGTTAACATGGATTTTTCATCATGTTACAATATTTTTGCTTCTTTTGGGAAAGCTTAGAAACCCGATTCCTTAGTCTTCTGTGATAAACTTGACAGTAAATCAAATGAGAAGTCCATCACTTAATTATGATGTATGGAAAGGTTGATATTATCCATGCCATCTTTCCATCTTTGGCTTGCTACTTTGTTTTAAAGTTCAGCACGCAGTTTGTTGATACCACATTAGTAATAAATACCCATAGTGTAAGTCCTCATAATTGCTGTTGTGCAGATTTTCAGTTAGATAAAATGTTAGTGTTTGAATGTGAGTGTTTGTTTTATCTTATGGTGTTAGCACACACAAGTCTCCAAAATCTGTTTTTACACATGACCGAATTGCCTACATGAGTCCCATCATTTCAGCAGGCCTCCTGCACTATAACATTTGTCACTACATGACGGGTTTTACCTACAGCTCAGCACCTTTCTCAAAGGTCAGGTGAGCCCAGCTGCCTCAGCCACATCCCTAAAGGTCCTGCCTTCCTTATGCAGCCTTCTGACCGCTCTGCCTAGATCTCCTCCTGCAGTTTCTCTTGGAGCTGCTGGGCCCTGCTCACCCCTGAGGCAGGTTTCTTTTCACTTTAGGCTCTAGCCTTGGGGGGAAAAATAGGCCTATTACCTACCTTCCTGTCCCCCAGCCAGGTTATTTTCCAGTAACCTGTTCACCCATTTTCCCCTTAAGGACCCTTGGCATTATCACTGGAGATGGATTATCTCTGTCATTGTTTCGTTTCCAGCTTGTTCCCCTTTACAGCCTCCTTTGATTCAACTCTATGCAGTCACCCAGGATAACATCAGGTCAGTAGACTGAATTACATATAATCCTACAAACAACACAGATTCTCTGTTCTCCATAGCATTACTGAAACCTGGGGGACAGGTCACATGACTGGAATCTTAAAATCAGCAGCGCAGGCCGTAGGGATGTGCTGGCTGCTGCTTCCTGCAGCTCCCATTGGCTGGGAACAGCGAGCCGCGGCCATTGGAAGCTGCGAGGGGCCGTGCCTGCAGATGGTCAATGTAGACACAAAGTTTCACGGCCCGCCAGCGGATTACCCTGAGGGTCGCGTGCCGAAGTTTGCCAACCACTGTTGTGGACCATCAAATTAAAATTGAGACCAGGATGTGGATAAGCACCTTTCTGTAATGTGTGAAGAGAGTGGGGTGTTACGGGTACTTTCATTTGGTGGAGATCGCATGGCCAGTAGTAAAACATAGTAGAGTTTCTAAAAGTTATAGATTATTTTCTAACACAAGTTATTACAGCCAACGCAAAGTAACTCTCTCCATTATGCTGGATAGAAATGAATTAATCACTGAACTGGAAGCTCTTGGTTTCCTAGGGACCAGTGATCGTTGACCTGATTGCATTTATTATGGGCGAACAGAGGACAGTCCTTACCAGTAATGTATATACTTGGTGTTTCAAAAGAGTGAATTTCCCATAGGAAAATTGAGTGAAATTGATTGCAAGAGAAAAATTAAACCGGAAAATGTGACTGAAAATTGGGAGCTCTTTAAGGAAAGTTTATTAGATGACCAAAAAGCCACGATTTCACAATCAGGAAAGAGGACAACTTTGGCTAGAAGCCCATCCTCTTTCAGTGGGGAAGTGAAGGCAGCAATTAGAGATAAGAAAGCAATATTAAAAAAATAGAAAATGGGGAATATGTATAGCAATCAATATAAATTAGAAGTTGTGAAGTGTAGAAAATTGATAAGGGAAGCTAAAGAAATCAGGGAAAAAATCTGAGCATGGCAGGTCTAAGGACAATAAGGAGGACTTCTAAAAGTATATTATGAACAAGAAAGTGTTCAATAAATATTCTGTATTTGGAAAGAAGCAGGATGATGTATTCCTATCACATGAGGATCATGAAATATTTTCCAGTCCATTAGTAACCAAGGAGAGTGTTAGACAGGATCTACTAAGGATAAACATTTTTAAATCAGCAGGCCTACTTAACTTGATTGTAAGTGGATTAAACACTGGCTAACTGATAGGTCTCAAAATGTAATTGTAAATGTGGAATTGTCATCAAGCAGGTGTATTTTCAGTGGGTCCTACAGGGATCAGTTTTGGCCCTATGCTATTTAATATTTTGATCAATTACCTAGATGAAAACAAACTCATCACTGATGAGATGACACAAAAATTGGGGGAATGGTAAACGAGGAAGATGACGGGTCACTAACAGAGCGATCTAGATCGCTTGGTAAACTGGATGCAAATCAACAATGTGTTTTTTAATACTTCTAAATGTATACATTTAGGAACAAAGAATGTAGGCCATACTTTCAGGATGAGGGGCTATCCTGGAGGCAGTGACTCTGACAAAGATTTTTGGGGGAGTGGTGGATAATCAGTTGAACATGAGTTATTTTACCCTGTCTTGGTCACTAGTGTGACCACTGCTGGAATACTGTGTTCCATTCTGGTGTCCCCAATCCAAGAAGGATGTTGATTAAATTGGAAAGGGTTCAGAGAAGAGCCACATGAATGCTTAAAGGATTAGAAAACATAGGATAGGTCTACACTACGGGGGTTAGGGGGGAGGGTGTCGACCTAAGATACGCAACTTCAGCTACGTGAATAGCGTAGCTGAAGTTGCGTATTTTAGGTCGACTTACCTGGCTGTGAGGATGGCGGCGAGTCTACTGCTGCCGCTCCGCCGTTGACTCCACTTCCGCCTCTTGCCGCAGTGGATTTCTGGAGTCGACGGCAGAGCGATCAGGGATCGATTTTATCGCATCTTCACTAGACGCGATAAGTCTATCCCCGATAGATCGATTGCTATCCGGCGGGTAGTGAAGACGTGCCCTTAGACTCAAGCTGCTCAATCAGTGTCTCTATTTACCTTAAAGAGAATCCTAGAACCATAGGGTTAGAAGGGACTGCAAGGGTCATCTAGTCTAATCCTCTGCCAAGATGGAAGATTGTGTCCACTTGGGCTATTCAGCCTCCTTTGGAAAACCTCCTGCGAAAGAGCTTCTACAACCTCCCGCAGGCGTCTGTTCCATTGTCCTACTGTTCTTACAGTTAGGAACAGGGCCGGCTCTGGCTTTTTCGCCGCCCCAGGTGAAAAAGCCTCCGGCCGCCCCCCCTCCCCCCGCGGCTCCCCCCCCCCCCCCCC
>NW_020691923.1:0-3445 GCF_002925995.2 Terrapene triunguis
GTACATTACAGCTACCTGCAAGGTGGTCTCAGCAGTGCCCTCATTGTAAGCTTCAGCTACACGCAGGCTAAAGGGCTTGCTTGGGGTCTATGCATTCTTCTGTACCAATCTTCTAACACCTACTCTGCCATAATGCCAATATAAATTTCCCAAAATACAACAAAATGATCCTTTCCCTAATTAGTGGGCTAGCCCAAGACTCTGCTTGCAAGGGGTACTAACTCAGAGATCCCCAAAATGTAACCCTTCCACAGGGTGCCCATGGCAGCAACAAGGGCTGGATTCATTCTGTCTAGTGGTTCTTTCTCTAAAAATAAGTAAACCTATGGCTGGAGTCCCCACCTAGCATGATACTCTAATTTCAAACTCTGGGAAATTAAAATAAAACCTGGCTAGTCATCTTTGCAGGTAATTCTACCCCACTCACAAGCATGCAGCAATCCCTTGGGAACATGAAACTCAAGTAACTTATTTGGGGAAGAGGGGAAATCCAAGGAACATCAAAACACTGATATATTGACATACAAGAAAGTGGGCAACCCAAATCCAGCATCAACAGTTTGATCATCCCCCACAGTTCCAAATAATTTTTTTCCAGTTTATGAAGATTACTATTCTTAGTCCCACCACAACCTCCACTCACCTAAAATCCCACCCATTAGTCCACTTAGATTCAGTGGTAGTAAAAGAGCATCAAGGGATGGCTTTCCTCTGCCAGTATGCTCTAGTCCAGAAAGAACCACACTGCCAAGACCTGCTTTTATGTGCCGCTTCCTGGTCCAACTTATGATATCATTTCTGCTTCTTGTGGGCTGGGGCACTGAAGAGGCATTTCAGTGCTGCCGCCATTTGTCAGACCTCACCATGAAATCAAATACGCACAACCATCCCAGTCAGACCTAACTGCAAAGTCAACTGTGCATCGCTGCTTCCACTGTGATCTGGTCCAGTCCCACAGATTCATTCCACAGAAAGTGCAGAATCTCCAAGGGGGGAACCCAGAGCAAAACTGGGTTCTTTAAATTGGACCTTCAAACAGAATCCCTGCTCCTGGGACACAGCCCTTTCCCTCTACCTCTCTGTAGAGCCTGGACTCCATTACCAAACCAAAGTCACCTTCAGGGTGGTCACCTCATTCCAGGACATATACTGCACAATTCCTTTACCTTTTCATAAATACAGTAATAATCATCATCTTATCATTTATACAATCAAAACAAACAAATTCCAATCAAAGCAATAAAAACTCTGTAGGTGGAATTATGGGTAAACAAAAGTATAGTCTCTACGTAATTGAAGCTGGACAGTGCTGGCTTTCCCCTTCTCACCTATAAAGAGGGAGTTGTGCCCAATCATGTCTTGTGGCACTGGAGCTTACACAACTAATAAAATATTGCTAGGAGGTTTTTTTTTTTTGCTTTGCAGGTGTCAATTAGCAACATCAAGAGAACATTCAAGAGTCCTTGGCATGTTCAGAGTCTTAGTGAAGAGAAATTTTATGATGTTGTGTCTCTTACAATTGTCACTCTGCTTATAGACACTGTGACAAAGTTCCTCCTCTATCTTGGTGGGTCCTGCGCTTATTGGCGGATTTTCTTGCCTCAGAGATTCACCATGTGGGTTGGGGAACAGCCCAGAGACCTTCCCCTCTGGAAGAACCCACAGTCCAGGTCAATTGGGAGGTTTGAGGGGAACCCGGGCCCGCCCTCTACTCCGGGTTCCAGCCCAGGGCCCTGTGGACTGCAGCTGTCTATAGTGCCTCCTGTAACCGCTGCATGACAGCTACAACTCCCTGGGCTACTTCCCCATGGCCTCCTCCAAACACCTTCCTTATTCTCACCACAGGACCTTCCTCCTAGTGTCTGATAACGCTTGTGCTCCTCAGTCCTCCAGCAGCACACCCTCTCAGCTCCTTGCGCCTCTTGCTCCCAGCTCCTCACACTCGCACCACAAACTGAAGTGAGCTCCTTTTTAAAGCCTAGGTGCCCTGATTAGCCTGCCTTAATTGATTCTAGCAGCTTCTTCTTAATTGGCTCCAGGTATCCTAATTACTCTAGTGCAGCCCCTGCTCTGGTCACTCAGGGAACAGAAAACTATTCATCCAGTGACCAGTATATTTGCCCTCTACCTGACTCCTGTACCCCACTGGTCTGGGTCTGTCACAACACAAACACACATATGCCTCTGCCTCCCTCATCCTTCCCAAAACATTTAAGCAAAAATGTCAAGCAACTTGCATACTGTTACATACACACACAAACTGTGTTAAAAGAACATTAAGGTTGCAAAGTCAAGTACTCCAAGTTAGGAAATGCCCAAATTAAGATGGCCTTCATTCAGTACTATTGCTTATATGCATTGATACAATCTTTACTTTCACAATCACATATTTCTCCCTCCCCGCAAGGGCAACAATCACGCTGCCTGGAGTGGTTTACGACTGTGAGTGCCAACCTCAGGGCAAACTGTCAAGAAGCAGGGCCGAGACCCCAAACTGGGTCTATAATTAGATTTCACCAACCCAGTAACAAATGTGAACTCCTAAAACACTAAAACATTCTTACCCTGGAGTCACAGACAGTCTTCTTGGGCATTCCAGTCTACTTTACCACCCAGGCAAGCTGGACTTAGTGATGGCTGGTTGTCATACTACAAAGATCACAAAATATTCAGGTTGCTCCCAGTCCCAAGAGATCAGTCACTTACCCCGGTCACTTAGCTCTCACACCAATAGGGTTGCCACCTTTCTAATTGCTGGTAACCAGACCCCTGAGACCCCGTCCCCTGCCCTGCCTCTTTCCCCCAAGGCCCAGACCCCCTTCTCTGCCTCTTCCCCCAAGCCCCACCCCTGCCAAGCCTCTTCTCCCAGCCCCCGCCCCTTGTTCCAACTCTTTCCTCAAGGCCCTGCCTCCGTCTCTTGCTCCTCTACTCACCTCCCCCCGTTGCTCACTGGATCATCTCCACCCCCTCACGCCAGCTGGGCACCCTCTGCTCTGGGGCTAGGATGGGAGCTGCTGCAGCCTGTCAAGGAGCCTGCCTGCAGATAAGAAGTGGTCCTTGCTGAGCAGGGCACTGGTGTGGGTTAATGACCTGGCGAGTCCCCCGTCACACAGTAACAAGACTTTTGGTGTCCAGTCAGTACATCTGACCAGACACTCCCAGGTTCCCTTTTTGACCGGAGTTTCGGGTCGAAAACCAGGCACCTGGCAACCCTAAATGGCACCCGCGACACAGAAGCCAAAAACTGGAGTGCCTGGGTAAAATCCGGAAAGGTTGCAACCCTACACACCAAAGTCAATGCTTGTAGCCAATCCTATAGTAAACTAAGAAAAGAAATGACAGAGTTATTACAAGATTAAAGCAGGCAAACATATATACACAAATGAGTTATAGTCTATGGTTTCAAAAGGTGACAAAGTTGCAGTAATCTGTTAGCTCTGAATGT
>NW_020691924.1:0-6601 GCF_002925995.2 Terrapene triunguis
CAGCTACAATTTTGGAATCTAAGACAGAGGTTGCCTCCACCACAATCTATGTTGCCATTACTAACAAACACTCACTGATTACTTTTTCAAATAAAAGGTTTACACATCTCTATTGAAAGATTATATCTTGCTTTGGTAGAAGAACACATACCGCTATTTAACAGATCTTTTTCCACCTCTAGCTTCTATAATCCTAAATATCTGCATTAGTGTAGGGCAGTTCTCAGTTTCATTTCAACACTTGGTGTTATTTCTTATTTAGGCCACATCTACACTACAAACTTTTGCCAGCACAACTATGCCAGGCGGAGGTGTGATTTGTGAATGACATAGCTTCGCTGGCAAAAGCCCCTAGCGTAGGTGCTAGCAAAACAGAGCTTTTGCTTATTTCACTCGTCTCAGTGGGGGGGGGGGGAGAGCATGCTGAAATAAGGTGGCCCACACTAGGAGTGCTTTGCTGGTACAATATATTGGTATAGGTATACAAGCAAGGCACTCCTAATGTAGACCCAGGTTCCTTCTCCTTACTCCACACATTTATATGCTGTATTGCTCATCTGAGACTTCTTAGACTCATTTTGATTAGCTATAGTGCATACTGTGCAGTGATGAATTTGGAAAATACACAACAACTTTTTATTTAAGCAATTACCTTGCCACAATGTAAGGTACACAATACAGACATATAACAAAGCTGCTTGACTGTGAGCAAAGTGCATATTGCAACAACATTAGCAGACTTAAGTGATGCTGGGTTTTTTAAAATGAATACGGCGAAGAAAGAAAGCTATAAAATATGAGATCATGGAGTTTTCTCCAATTCAAAAGGTTTTCCCATTTTTCCTTCTTTATAAATAAGACACTAGTCCAAAGGCTACCTCACAATCAAGCATTGCTGTCCAAAAAAGGGCTCACTTGGTTAGAATTTTTTTTTAAATAAGCAGACAAGCACGTAGTTCCCGGAGTGTGTGTGCTGTGCAGCCCTGGCTCAGTGCTCTCATCCCCAATGGCTGGCCTACAGCACAACAGCCCCACCGTTGTCTCCACCAGCCTTGTTTACTACTTGCAGGGTGACCCTAAGGCTCCTCCAAGTCCCTAATTTTCCCAAAGCCATCTCCCCAGAAGTGCCCAGCTCTCTCCTGGAATACTCAAAGAAATATTAAGGTTTGTTGCACCTTTAAAGAGACAAAAGTAGAGCTTCTCATTTTAACTGGAGTTAACAATCACTTCAATTCCAATACACCTCTGGGTTGGTTTAGATTAAAGTAAAACAAGTTTATTAACTAAAAGATATAGGTTAAGTGATACCAAGTAGAAGGTAGAAACGGGTTACAAGTAGAAGGTAGAAACGGGTTACACACAAATAAATGTGAAAACACTTAATCTAGCAAATGACAGTCTTTGTTCAAGATGATTTTTGTCTTATTCACAGTCAGCTTTTCACTGGGCAGCCTGACCAGGACCTATTGTTTGATTTCTTCGTCTCTTTAAGGTGAAGGACAACTTAGGGGTTTGATCCCCATTTCTTTATAGCTCAGTGAACCTTTGAATGTATTCTCCTGAAGGGTACCCCCAGATAAAATTCATTAGTTCATGCTGAGTAAAGGAACCATGAGGTCTGGAAAATAAGACACCATGCTGGTTCCTCCCCCTCGATGCAACCACTATGCTACTATCTCTTCCTGCTGCAACCTCCAATACAAATTGAGAGTCCATTGAATTTGTTCACACCTGGTTTGAGGTGTCGGCCTCTTTCCTTCATCTGGAAAAAGCCTGTTTATCAACTCTCCTTGAGATGCTTGGTTTAAGCACCTTGGAGGCCAGGTCTACATTACAGACCTATATCGGTATAACTATGTCGCTCATACCCCTAAGCAAAGTAGTTACACTGACTTTACCCCCCCGTGTAGACAGCACTGTGTTGATGGGAGAGCTTCTCCCGCCGATTAGCTACCACTTCTCCCGTCAGTGTGGTAGCGTCTTCACTAAAGTGTTGCAGATGCACCGCTGTAGCGCTGTACGTGAAGACAAGCCTTTAGTCACACACTTTGAAGCATAATATCAGGGATACAGCATTGTTACATATATTTTATAATGATATTATTGACCAGCATATCAGTTAGTTTTCAAATGACACTTCACAAGGCATATGTTGTACAAAAAAAGCATTGCAGTTGTGTGTAGGGTGTGAATACGGGGTGCTTAGAATCACAGTAATATGGATTTTTGAAGTACTGTATTTGGACAATCCCTTACAATTTCTTTCTGCTGACTAATATTTGATCTCATGATTTCCAAGTTTCAAACACTAGGAATTTATTCCATTTTGGCAAAGAGTAAGACAGACTATTACTGTTTCATCTTGTCACTAGAGCAGTAAAGCAGCCTCTTGGTGACTCAGTCCAAAAGGACCATTTCAGGTGTGAGAATTGAGATGAAAATAGAAAGAGAGATAAAAGCCAACATTTAAACAGCTAGTTGTTTTTTTCAAAATGTGATTTTTCTCTGAATCACACAGGAGAATGAGCTTTCTTGTCAGCGGGTGTTCAAGGAGCTCTCCACCTGCATGCAATCCTTACTTGAGTGGACAGAAAACAAAATGTCTGACAACAGCTGAAACTGAAGCAAGAAACTCAGAAATTAAAAAACAAAAAGCAATGACACACGCAAACCAGTCTTGAAGATATTGCCCACATTAAAACCTTTAGTGGCTCTCTTAGTAAAGAGAATGAAGTAAGCTACTGATGAGAAACTGCAGAGAACTCTATTTGTGTTGACAACATATTAGTTGAGAGTTTACCTAGGCACAGAAAGAAACTTCAGGCTGGGATTTTCAACTACTAATGTACCAAACTGATTTTCAGTGGCATCTGGGTACCTCGCTTGCTTATGCTCCTTTAAAAATTCCAGTCTAAATGCTCTAGATATGCCTGATCTATCTGAAAAGAAACTCCAAGGGGAGGAAATCAAATTGAAGTATACCAGAAAAGAATAGTTTTTTCCAGGGGTAAGGTTGACAGGGAAGGTGGAGGGCTCATGTAGCCAATTCAAAACACTTAAAACTACAAAAATATCTCTGAAGATAATCTGAGTGGAATCCTGCCATGGAGGCAAATGGCCAAGATTTATCCTACTTAAAACAAACAAACAAACAAACAAAAACCCACCTCTCCTGCAAATGGGTTAAGGACTAATGAAGTTGAGTGTTCAACTTGAAATACTTTGAAGGGGATCTGAGTTTTAGAGGATGGGTGCTCAGCACTTTCTCAAAATCAGGGTCTCTTTAAGATGTCCCTAGTTGGATACGCAAAATCTGAGGCATCTAAGTGCCAAATTTTAGCCATGCTTCTTTGGGGAAGGGAACTTGTGTTCGGTTTTATAAAGCACATGCATTTGCAGAGCTATATAAAATTTAAAATAATAAATAAAATAGCCCTCATATTACTTGGCTTTCTGGTCAAGTTTTGCATTTTTAAAAGGAAATATGGAAGTGATGGTTTACTCCTCTAAACACTTGTGTGCCAAATTGTGCCACTGGTTAGAAAACTACAGCTGACATCAACTTCAAAGTGAGGGCAGAAGTTGGCCCTTAATTTACATGTTTAGAAGATAATGCAAATGCAGATGAAAGAATCCTATAAATAGATAATGCAGGATCCAGAATGTTGACACACAGGAGACTGCTGCCTCAATATGATTTTTTTTAAAAAAAGGTTAAAATTTAGCCAAACAGATCATTTCTATCTGTATATTCTGACAAACAGACTCTAGGACATTCTTTGGTAAAATAAAGGGAAGAGTCAATGAAGCAGGAACCATGACCAGAAAAGGGTATCAACCATTACCTGAAAACTGTGCTGAATAAAGCTGAAAGTTAGATGCACAAAATGTTCATCCCCATAACTGATGGACAGCTGTCTATTTGAATATCTGTTTCTTGTTAAAATTAATCTTACATAATCTAGTTTGACTATTTGGGGGCTTTATATCAGAATCTGCTTATCTTTATCTCTTTGCTTGCCCTTTAAATGTTGCCCTTTAATGGGTTTATTTACTACTGGAATGTATATGCTTAGCTCAGGGGAATTTCCCTTTTCCTCTAAGTATGGGCCACAGGAGATTCTCCAGACAGAAGCAGGGCACCTCTTTTCTAAAACTGCCATCCACTTGACTTTTTGTTTCCCTAACCCAGCCCTTTTGCCCTAGAACTTTTAGCAACCTCAAATCAAATTACAATAAACAATTTATCGTTGCAGTGCTTGATATCCTTCGTTGCCCTTCCAAGCAGGATATCTGGATAATTTACTGAAAACATTCTTTAATGAAAAAGCTAAAAAGATTATGGGCATATTATCCCTTGACACATAAAGCAGCATTCGTGGGGAAAAGATGCATGAAAAAATAGGGCAGTCTAAAAAGAAATGTAACATCCCAGCCACTTAACTGAGTTTCTCATGGGAACAGGAGTCAGCGTGTCTAATTTAATTGAGAAAGGGACGTTCGTACAAGGGAGAGGCAAACGAAGTGTTTATCCAAATGCAGTGAAATCCCTCTCACTTACTGCTTCTGGAAATGCAATGTACAAGGTCAAGGGCCAGATGCTCAGATGATGTAAACTGGCAGAGCTCCATTGAAGCCCAGGATCTGGCCCCTTCTATGTAACCAATCCCATAACAATCAGGTGGGAGGGGAAGGAAGGGGAGAAGATAGGAGGGAATGGAAAATATGAGAAGTAGCAGAGGAAGTTGGTGGGTTGGGAGGCATGTCAGCTCTGAATTCTCCAATTCCGTGTGTGCTGGGATCTAGGGGAACCTGACCTCTCTGCAGGGTCTGAGCCCCTTTCCCTGCCCAGGGTGTGTTCCTGGACCTGGGGTACTCTGCTCCTCTTGAGATGTCTGAGCCTCTTTCCCTGCCACTCCATGTGAGCTGGGATGTAGGTGGAATGAGGGTAACATAAGTTTAAACAGCTGAAATCCAAAAAATGAATAGTTAAGATACACATCAGCCCTGGGTGGGGTTGGGTGCTGGTTTGACCAGAGCGTGAGGGGGAGCAGCCTGGTTTGGAGGAGAGGCAGACTGGGTGGATCTGGCGCATGGCAGAAGAAGCATGGATGAACCAGGGCAGGAGTCTCAGCTAGAGGTGGGTAGCAGAAGTAGGGGCCCAGCTCAGTGTGCAGCTTGGGCTACATAACCCAGGTAGTGTGCAGCCCTTCAGTAACCTGCTATCTGTGATATGTGCATGCAGCAGCACAGGGCAGGAGGCAGCAAGGAACAACCTTCTTATTTGTTAATGGCTTCTCCATTGCTTTCACACACATAAAGTTAAATAACAATCATTCATAAAACTGTCAAGAGTTTGGGACACAGATCAGCCCTGGGATTTTTCTCTCCAGCCCGGTGAGTAACTGCACACTGCAAACATTTCAAAGCACAACCATTATCTCCATTCCTCTATAACAAAGCCTTGTGGAAAGCCACTGTATTAGGCCTATTCTGAGCTCTGTCACTGGCTTGCACAATGACCTTGGGCAAGTCACTTCACCTCTCCATGCCTCCGTTTCCCATATGTAAACTGTCGATAATGATAGATGGTTCTTTGAGTGCTACTGATAGATTGCACTATATAAGAACTAGGTCTTTTGATTATTATCTAGCCACAGTAGAGTATCAATTGCAAAATGAGGTGAGAACTACAACTGCCCCAGTGACCACTAAGTCTACCAACAAACCTTTCTCTTGCTGTTTAAAAAACTAGGAAATGAAATGGAAAAAAAAAAACTTTGTTAAAGCAGAGTTAAGGTGGCCTGGTGAAAGCTCATGCCCTTCAAGAACATCAAATTCAGCAAAACTCAAACTTCTGAAAACCAGGAAATACAGACTTAAGGTAAATGCCAACATAAACTTAACTCTGCCCCCCCAGGAGCTGGCAATAGTCACTGGGAAATAAGTGCATTCACTCTAGCTGCATTCACTTTGTTAGGTGTATCTGTACTGAATGGTGAACGAATAAGTTGGAGCAACTTGGAAGAGTGGTAATTGTGATATGAGGAGATCTGAGTCTGAGTCCCCCATGTGTGTTCTCAAGGGAAAGAGGTCCATATGTACGTTAAGGTTCCAAGGTTCTGCATTATTTCAATACAGAATTGTGTAGGTCGTGTCAGCAACAGGGCACAGGTGTCTTTTTGCCATGGGTATTGTCAACAGTGAGGTGGGATATGAGAGCAGTCTGTGGATTTAATGAGGGAGAAGGGAAAGTACAGGAGTAGATGGTATTCTGTGAGTGAGCATGAAGCAGGTGCCAAAGGGTATGAAGTGGTTAAATTTGACCAGTGTGGTATTATGTTGGGGCAGTAGGCTCAGCCTTTGAGCATAGGACAAGTGCAGGTAATGCCTGTGCATTACAGTGAAAAGGCAGAGTCGGAGTGCGTGTGTGTTATGGGCATATTGGCATTGCTCAAAAGGGGGCAGTTAAGGTTTTGTGGGTGTTTGTTTGTTTTTAACGTAATTCTGTATTTTCTGATTTTCAGATGTTTGAATTTTGCTGAACTAAAAGAAAAAAGGGGGGGGGCAAATAAAAACCCCAACAAGTACTTGGCAATAT
>NW_020691925.1:0-8025 GCF_002925995.2 Terrapene triunguis
GGTACCACAGAGCCCTGTTTCCCCCTCAGGTCTGTCCAAACATTGATGCTTTTTTCCCCAAGGCCCATCCACCCCCTCATAACACTTAGGGTTGCCCGCCCTCCAGGATCATCGTGGAGTCTCCGGGAATTAAAGAGTAATCTTTCATTAAAGGTGATGTCATATGCTGAAACCCCCAGGAATACATTCAACCTTAGGAATACTGATACTAACACATATAAAGGACCCACCTGCCCTCTAATGCATTCTGTGGTTTAAGCACAGCCCCCTCCACGGCATGGCTACTGGGACCCTAGGAAGCACGTAGCACCGCCTTCATCCCCTAACCAGGGTGCAAGTTGTGCTGGGTTGGTCACACACAGCTATCACATCCTCCACAGCCCCTGGACCTCCTGAATTCAGCACCATTATGCTGCCCTGCCTCCTTTTCCCACCAGACATAGTTTGCCCTCTGCTGACATCCCCGTAGCAACAAACCCACTCCTGGAGTTTAATTAGCCTGATACTATGCATCCGAAGAAGTGGGCCGTAGCCCACGAAAGCTTATGCTCTAATAAATTTGTTAGTCTCTAAGGTGCCACAAGTACTCCTGTTCTTTTTGCGGATACAGACTAACACGGCTGCTACTCTGAAACCTGATACTATTAAGTTGCTCTAACACAGGGGTTCTCAAACTGGGAGTCGGGACCCCTCAGGGGCTCATGAGGTTATTACATGGGGGGGGGTCACGAGCTGTCAGCCTCCACACCAAACCCTGCTTTGCCCCCAGCATTTATAATGGTGTTAAATATGTAAAAAAATGTTTAATTGATAAGGGGGGGGGTTACACTCAGAGGCTTGCTATGTGAAAGGGGTCACCAGTACAAAAGTTTGAGAACCACTGCTCTAACAGAACAAATTCCACCACTTCCCATCTGAAATAGGATTCCAATTTCATCCACCAACTGCAGATCTCCCCAAGTTGCTGCACCACTCCTGAGTCAAAAAGCCTGTAATCTCCCTATTTTCCAACCAGTTACAATAGACTTGCTCAGTGAGGCCTATCAAATCTAGACTGGTTGCTTTGTGTTGATATTAGTCACCTTTCAACTTCCATTTCCAAGTAGCTCCAGGGTCTGTCAGCATTACAGTCGGTCTTAGAGAGACAAGGTGGGGTAGGTAATACTTTTTGTTGAACCAATGTCTGTTGGTGAGCAAAACAAGTTTTTGAGCCATGCAGCACTCGTCTGCAGGTCTGAGAAAGGTACCGGAAAGTGTCACAGCTAAATACAATATAGAATAGATAGTTTAGCATAAGTAGTTAGCACATATTCTAAGGGACCATTCAAGGTGAAGTGACCTGTTAATTCCCCTGTGATCAGAGGAAAAGAGTGGTCCATCTTGGCATTGCCAGTGTTCTCCTCCCAGACATTCAAACATTTTAAGATATAGGGTCAGCAGAATCTAAACTGAGGCAGAGAACAGCTCCTCCCACCAATAAGCGCGGTGTGAGATATGACACGCTTTTAAACCAGAGAGGTCCCATGCACTGCACCATAAACCCCAGGACCTACCTGAAACGATTCTACTAGCACTTGCTGTTACTTCTGCATAAATTGAAGAGCAGCAAGTGCTCTATCTCCTTCCTTAGATGTTTTTAAGGTCAGGCTTGACAAAGCCCTGGCTGGGATGATTTAGTTGGGGATTGGTCCTGCTTTGAGCAGGGGGTTGGACTAGATGACCTCCTGAGGTCCCTTCCAACCCTGATATTCTATGATTCTATGATTAATCTGCAGCAATCAACTATTTTGCCACATTTTCTTTCTTCATCTTGTTACATTCTCCATATGTGCTATGGAAGTGTGAAATCACACAACACCCAACATGCCATCAAGGAAAATAGGTTGAATAGTTAAAATAAGAAAATTCTTCAGGTACCTCACTTTCCTCCTTAAGGGATAGCTCAGTGGTTTGAGCATTAGCCTGTTAAACCCAGGGTTGTGAGTTCAATCCTTGAGGGGGCCACTTAGGGATCTGGGGGAAAATCAGTACTTGGTCCTGCTAGTGAAGGCAGGGGACTGGACTTGATGACCTTTCAGGGTCCCTTCCAGTTCTATGAGATAGGTATATGTCCATATATTATAAGGCTTTGTATTCCAAATGCAGTAGTTATAACAAAACAAACTGGACTTCACAAGCCAAAAATCAAAACCAGAAAAACTCCAATCTAGCCTATAACCTCAGCCCTATAATAACTTGATATAGATCCCTTCTTAAGTCTAGGCTGGTTCCTAAGCAGCTATCTTTATGGTGTTTCCTGTCATCCAACTGAGGAAACTGATTAGCCTGCATTCCATAACCCTGCCTCATTATCTTCCCCTAAGCACCTGTGCATGTGGAGAGATGACCTGAGCTAGAATAGGCAGCAGGTTTAAAACAAATACAAGGAAGTTCTTCTTCACACAGCGCACAGTCAGCTTATGGAACTCCTTACCTGGGGAGGTTGTGAAGGCTAGGACTATAACAGCGTTTAAAAGAGAACTGGATAAATTCATGGTGGTTAAGTCCATTAATGGCTATTAGCCAGGATGGGTAGGGAATGGTGTCCCTAGCCTCTGTTTGTCAGAGGATGGAGATGGATGGCAGGAGAGAGATCACTTGATCATTGCCTGTTGGTCCACTCCCTCTGGGGCACCTGGCATTGGCCACTGTCGGTAGACAGGATACTGGGCTAGATGGACCTTTGGTCTGACCCGGTACGGCCGTTCTTATGTTCTTATTATGTAGAATTAACTCCTTGTTTTCCAGGGGGGGCTCTGCACTGTCACAGGCTTTTTTTGTTTGTTTGTTATTCAAAGGTAAAACAAAAAAATTAACTATTTTTAATTTTATTATTACTGTAGGTGCATTTTATAGGTAATACTGTACACTTTGTTCCTTCTGAACAAGTCTTTGGGGGAGATTTCTGAAGATTGGCCTATATTTCCCATTCCCCTTCTGCATGGTTTGGAGCAGGGGTGGGCAAACTTTTTGGCCCGAGGGCCACATCTGGGAGGGGAAATTGCATGCCCTCTGCCTCCCCATCCCCACCCCAGGGGCCGCAGGGACATGGTGCCGGCTGCTTCTGGGAGCAGCGTGGGGCGAGGGCAGGCAGGGAGCCTGCCTTAGCCCCGCAGCACCATGGGGGTGGCAATCCCGTGGGCCGGATCCAAAGCCTTGATGGGCTGGATCCGGCCCGCAGGCCGTAGTTTGCCCACCCCTGGTTTGGAGGGTAAAAATATGCATGGAAGAAAGCCATATTGAGGCCACATAGAGGGGAAGAGTGGCTATGTGAGATGATACCCCCATATCAAATAGCCACCTTCTTTTCCCTACCCTACAACACATGCACTCCATGAGCTATACAGTCAACATGGGTTAGACCAATGGGTGGAAGAAGATGCACCATTTGTAACGCTCCTGAGTCTCCTTGAACTGCAACAGATCACAGGAAAAATCTGTGGAAAGGTAACAGTGACAGTAGCAATTAACTTCTGTTGCATGCTGAGTAACTCCTTTCTTTGTAGGAACAGAGTGCAGCTCTAATTGGCTGTTGCTAGCCCTTCTAGCCCTCGGAGAACAAGATCTCTCTGGTTTCCAAGATAGCTGCCCCAGTGAGGTCTCTTTCGGTAGGTCTGGAGGACCCACCTTTACTGCTTTTTTTCTTCCCACCTTCCTTCTTCTTGGGGCTGGGTGTAGCTGACCAGTAGTGGGCCAGGATGGGCTGGTATACTTCATCACGGGGGGAAATGCTCAAACTCCACAGCTCTATTAGAACTATGGAGTTTTTACATTAGTGTGGTTTCCTCCATGAATTTTTGCACAGGAGACTAATGTATGGGTCAGTTGCAGGGAAGGGATGCTTAAGTTTTCAGTGAGAAGCATAAGGCCATTTTTATTAATCTGCTAGTTAATTTTTAAATGGAATCAAGATATAAACAATATCATTTTAAAATACATACAGGGATGCCAAGCTGTGACAATAGGAATGAATGAGACTTCAAAAGAAATTATAAGAGTTAAATATCTCACTGAAATATACATAGCAAAAATAAATCCATCAGAAGAATTAAATACTTTTTAAAATGCCTTAAAGTTATAATGATCTCATTTTACCTATGGGGAAACTGAGGTACAGAGCGATTAAGTGATTTACCCAAGGTCACACAGCAGGTAAGTGGTGGAATCACCAAATAGAATAGAACACAGGTTATTTGACTTCCCAGTTTCCTACTCTAACCCCTGTATAATGCGGCCTCCCTTTAGCCCATTGTTTCATTTAACTTGTTGGGGTGAGAAGGCTTTTTTCAGCCTTCACTGTGGTAGTTCCGGAGTAGCCACTGGACTAATCGCTACCTCAGATGGTTTGAGGCAGATTCATTAGTTAATATTGTAGAGTTATAAAGATACCAGCTCTGGTGTAAGTGAGCCTTAATTTAATTGACAACAGCATTGCATCCACTTGATGCCAGGGAGAATCTGACCTCTTAGTACTACATAAATTCTAAGTATGATCTGGATTCTGCAAAGTGCTGAGTATCTCTTGGGAGATATTGACTTCCCTCTAAGGATTAGGACCTAAATGTTGGCTTGTAAGATCTTTATAAATGCTCATAACCTTTTTCTGCAGTTGGGTTCATCTATAACTTGGGTCCCTAGTTTTGGTCCTGTTCTTACCTTCATTAAGAGATATAGACATCAGCTTTTTACTTTCATTGATGATTAGTGTAGCTAGCTTTTGAGACCACCAAAAGAAATATCAAAGATTCATTTCATACTTAGCAGAGGATGCACTTAATACAATAATTTGGAGGCTTAGAGAAAAATGCTTTTAATGCATTGATTTAACATCTTTTATGTACCCTTTATTTTTACAATTTTTTTGTGACTATACTTCAGCCAAGATTAATGTATAATTCCATTAAGGTTAATTAGTTGTTTTACATTCAGACATCTACTTATCCTGTGATAATTCATGCGAGCAGTTGGCAGTGATGAAGACTTTTAGGACTTGCATGGTTTACAGGAAAGTAGCTGTCTACATTTAAATAAATCCTTTACTAAAATGGTTGTTACAGTGTTCATAAAACTGCGTGTCTGCATTCTGGCTCTCAGCAGAGATTGAGTCATTAAACACAGCGCCCTCTTGTGCTTTAGACTAAAATGGAAGTGGTTGCTCTGTGGAAGTCTTAATGAAAAGCAGCTCATAAGCAAGTTACGTAACCTAATCATAATCCAGGATCAGCAGGGTAACAATATTTAAAGATACAGTGTCCCTTTTCTGTGACCTATTTTACAGTAAACGCAAGGGCAAAAGTATATGATTACTAACTCTGCTCTACCTTTCACAGTGGAGTCATTCAGTGCAGTTTTAAAAGCCTCGATCTGCATTTTTTCCCCTGCTTTCAAAACAGGCTACTAGTACAAAACAGGCACTTTAGCTTCCTCTGTGACTTTTTATGGTATCAGATCCAACTCAGCACAGAGCAACCTCTAGCAGCAGCAAGAAAGCAAAGTATAATCAATTAAAAAGGCTTAATATCTTACAGGAAACTGACATACTGTAAATTGGGTTTCATAGGCTGCCCAGTATGTGTGGCTATGTTACCACACACTTTCAAAGCCATACTTAACCACACAAATAGCTTTTATCACTTTATTGGACCTCACACAACTACAGTGTGTGCTTTCCACATTTTGCTGTCACATTTGTATTTAACTTAAGAAATTCATTAAAATGGTATTGAATTAAATTAAAAGAGGCCAGCTTTCATAATTTTTCCCCTTTCAGGGTCTGTTAGTTTGAACAACAGATTAAATACTTGTATGTTGATTCAGATCTCACCCTTTAATCTGACAACAGACTGGATCAAAATAGGGATGTGTGTGTGTGTGTATATATATATACGAGTTTCTCAAAAATTAATTTTTTTCTTTGACTAAAGGTCAAAGCTTTAGGCCAAGCTTAAAAACCCAGGAAACCTCACTCCTCTACCATTCCCCTTCTAAACACACCTCAAAGCTCTATGAATTGGATAATTTCTATTCATGATTAATAACATGTATATAACTATACATTTAACAATAATAAATAGATTTTGCTGTTATTAACATTTGTCTTTAGCACCATAGGTGAGGATGATACTGTATAGATAGATTAATGACATAGCCCCTACTCCAAGGAAGTTAGAATATTGGGGCAAATATTGTGAATACTACTGGCTACAGGCCCTGATCCTGCAATGGTAGCCACGCTGGCAGACCTTTGTGCATACACAGAGCCCTGTTGATTTCAAAATTGCAGTATTTATTACCATGAGTAGTCCCATGTCTTGCATAACTTATTACCAAGTATGAATACTTACTACCATGAGTATTTGCAAGGAGCTCTTAGAAATTAAAAAATGATTGTTAGTTCTGGGTAGTTTTTAAACATTTCTTTTGAAATAGACACTGCCAGGCAATTTAGGCTCACATTTAATTTTCTTTTTAAATGTTTACAAAACCTAATATTTACAGAAATGTTTCATGACATTTAAAAAGTAAATAGAGAAAATTCAATTAAAACAGTTATGCTGTGTTTGCAACCAAAATACTTCAGCATTGTACTGGTGTCTGAGAAACAGATGGGAACGAACTAAAAACTGTTATAATGAAAAGTTAAGCCACAGGGAAAACAACTAATGAAGTTTCAATGTCTAAACTAAGTGAAAAGCAAAACTGCAAAAAAAATAAAAAATAAAATAAAGTTATTTTGCTTTCAGCAATACAGGCAATGAATACCTTTTAAAAAATGTTTTAAAAACCTGACTATCCCCCTCCCATGCAGGTCTCATCCTAGTCCTTAATAGTTAGAGATTGTCATAAAGCGTGAGGATTTTTTATCCCTTCCCCAAAATTATTAGCATTCATTATTATAACACTGGATATTCTTATCCATATAAATCTCTACTCCCTCTCTGAATCATGCTAAATACTTGGTCTCAACGACATCCCGTGGCAGAGAGATACACAGTCTAATTGTGCAGGGAAAGTATTTCCTTTTATTTTTTCCACCTTTCAATTTCATTGCATGACCCTTGTTTTTGTCTTATGAGTCAGGGAGAACAAAAGTTTTTGACCCACCTTTTCTAGGCCACTTATTATTTTGTATATTTTTATCATGTCACCTCTTATTTGTCTCCCTTATAAGGTAAACAATCTCAATCTTTTCCAAGCTTTTTTCATATGAGGGCTTTTTCTAAGGGTCTCCCTACTCATTCTCACAACCTTTCTCTGAACCTCCCTTAATTCTGCAATACCATGTTTGAGATGGGGTGACAATACCTCAAAGCCAGATGATGGCAAGCCATTTATTTATATAATGGCATCATAGAATTTTCCATATTGTTCTACATCCCATTCCTTATGCATCCTAACATCTTGTTTTGCTTTTTTGACCACAGCTGCACACTGAGTGGAAGGCTTCAGTGGTGCCTAGGTCCCTTTCTTGAATTGTTACTGCTAATTTAGACCCCTGTAAGGAGTAGTTTAAAGTTTTGCCTCCAATGTACATTACTTTGCATTTGTTACCATTGAACTTCCTCAGCCTGTGTGTTGTCCCTTTACCTAGTTCAGTAGGTTCCTCTGAAGTATCTCACAGTCTTCTCGGGACTTGACAAATCTAAATAGCTTTCAGAGTGGTAGCTGTGTTAGTCTGTATCAGCAAAAATAACGAGTACTTGTGGCACCTTAGAGACTAACAAATTTATTTGGGCATAAGTTTTCATGGGCTAAAACCCACTTCATTGGATGCATGCAATGGAAAATACAGTAGGAAGATATATATACACACACAGAACATGAAAAAAATGGGTGTTGCCATACCAACTATAACGAGACTAATCAATTAAGGTGGGCTATCATCAGCAGGAAAAAAAACATTTGTAGTGATAATCAGGATGGCCCATTTCCAACAGTTGACAAGAAGGTGTGAGTAACAGTAGGGGGGAAATTAGCATGGGGAAA
>NW_020691926.1:0-1077 GCF_002925995.2 Terrapene triunguis
TTCTTTAACTTGATAGAGCTCTATGCTACAGTACCTTAGGCCCAAGTGTCAAACCTCAATGACACATGGAGGTGGGGGACGGGACATGAGTTTCACATAGACTTCTTTTTTCTTTTTAAAAAGCCCAGAAGTTACACGAAGCCCACGTTATTGGCCACGTCACTCTCCTTTTGAGAGGAATCAGAGGAATGGGCCAAGGTCAGAGCTCTATGGGAATCTTTTGGAAAGTGGAAGGGGGAGAAGGACCCACCAAAAGGCTTTGATAATCAAAAGAAATGGTGCAGGAACAATGAGAGAGGTAGGAAAACCAGGAGAGCATGGAGTGCGCAAATGAACAACGAGCTCTTTATCAAGTTTGTAGGCAAGCGCTAAGTGAACATCATCATATTTGCATCTGTGAATAGCAGAATTATAGAAATTAAATGACTTTCACACTGTACATTTCATTTTTATTCAAGTGGAAATTTGAACCCAAAACTCTAGACTTCTAGCAAATCCAAGTTCTTCCAATTTACCTGAGGAAGTACCAGCTACTTCTGTTCCTTTGGGAGGGACAGTTGTGGGTTTGTCCTGGGCAATTATGACTAAGGCAAAAAGAAGAGGAAATAGCAGTTATGAACATTACAGCAGTCTCCCATCACCAGCTGGCCACTCAGATGTGAAAGGCTCAATGTGGTGTCTCTTGCTATCACCATGAGTTACAAACTGCCAAAATCTGTCATTTCCTTTCAGTTTTACTCATCAAAACTTCCTAGAGGGACGTCTAAAACCCCTGAACATGCTGTTCTCACTGAGCATTTGCTAAAGGTGTTGCCTTGTGCAACTCAGAACTGTGCATCTCCATCCCTCACATAAACATATCCTTTGGCCTAGGAGAATGTGCACCGTGTTGGGAATCAGGAGATGATGAGTTCAACTCTCATTATTTCTACTGACTGGTGTTAACAATCCTGTGCCCTTCAAAACCCAAGTGTGGCGGGGTCAGACCACCCCGCCTTAACCCGGACAGAGTTAAGCCCCAGGGACGGGCAGCGGAAGTCCCGCCTCCCTGGGAAGACTGGGCATGCTCCAGGTGCT
>NW_020691927.1:0-4457 GCF_002925995.2 Terrapene triunguis
TAACAGGTTGAACAGTGTGATAGAAATGCAGGGTCATTACAATGACTGACAGGCAGGCCAAATGCTACTGGCACCGAGACATTTCACAAACATTCTTTCTGTTCCCTTTCTCTACCGTTCTTCCATCATGAGGCGAGGACACACCAAAGGAGTCAATGTATGTTGTTAGCAGCACAGACGGAACAAAGTTGGTGAATGGCACTGCATGAGCTTACTAAACTGACAACACCACCACCCCACTTTGGTTCATTCCAGGGTACATGGCCAGCGGGGTGTCAGCAGATCTCTGGTAAAAGAGGAGAAAAGGAACTGGTGAAGGCTGGGGTCTGCAGGGGGTAGGCTGAGTTTCCTCTGAAGAAATCTGCAGGGAGAGTAGATGTATGAGTGACCATGACAGATCCCATTGTTTTGAGTTAAGTACACACAGCACTCTGTAAACACACAGAAAACAAGATCCCTGTGCTTGTAGCTGGACTGGCTTTGTGACCCCCCCCTGACTCCATCCATTTCAAAAAGTGGTTAGAGGATATCACTATTTTCCTTCCACCCAAAGAAGGCATCACTCTACACGGTTATTAGCCAGCTCCAATTTCACACATGCACTTTTTTTCTTGGTGTCCATCCATTACCCTTCTTTGAATGTTTTTAGCTCTTTAAATTAATCTGACTGAATCTCACATTATAGGTTCATCTCTATTTTAAGGGGCTGTTACAGTTTGCAAACCAGTTTGTATAAATGATGAAGAACTGATACAGTGACCTCCCAGCCCTGATTTTTGAAAGGAACATCTAACACTCAAAGTGTAATTGCTGTGTACTTGTATATTTATATTATGGTAGCGCACACAGGACTCAGTCAGGATCCAAGTTCCTATTGTGCTGAGTGTGAAACCTTGGGGGAAATATTTCTTCCGCTCTACTCCATGCTGATTAGGTCTAAACTGGAGTATTGTGTCCAGTTCTGGGCACCACATTTCAGGAAAGACTAATTGGAGAAAGTCCATATGATAGGAGCAACAAAAAAGATTAAAGGTCTAGAAAACATGACTTACGAGGGAAGATTGAAATAATTGGGTTTGTTTAGTCTGGAGAAGAGAAGACTGAGGGGGGATTATAACAGTTTTCAAGTACATAAAAGATTGTTACAAGGAGGAGAGAGAAAAATGTTCTCATTAACCTCCAAGGATAGGACAAGAAGCAATGGGCTTAAATTGCAGCAAGGGTGGTTTAGGCTGGACATGATATTAGGAAAACCTTCCTAACTGTCAGAGTGGTTAAGCACTGGAATAAATTGCATAGGGAGGTTGTGGAATCTCTATTGGAGATTTTTAAGAGCAGGTTAGACAAACACCTGCCAGGGATTGTCTAGATAATACTTACCCTGCCATGAGTGCAAGGGACTGGACTAGATGACCTCTCGAGGTCCCTTCCAGTCCTACAATTCTATGATGCTATGTGGGGTACATTCTCCCCTACCTAAATGACTGATGTCCTGGCAGTGTGATATCTATGATGGGCAATTTTATCTTCTGTGTCTATTGGCATGCTCAAGTAGTACCAAAAGGTACACGTAATAAGCGAGTATTGCCTGTGGGCCTTTACTCCCTAATGACAGTAGCAAAATTAAGAACGTAGTCCACAGATTGGCCAGATTGGCTTCTAGTTTTACTTCTGCTAGGCACCTCTATAAAACTTCTCACTCGTGTTGTTGTTAGAATTAGGCAAATTCACCCTAGCTCCAGTGCAGAGCTCATCTGGTGAATTTCCTGTTGTTTGTGCTTTCACTTTGATCTTCATGGAATGAAGTATTCCCCTGCTACCACATTTAGTTTGATTGTAGAATGGAATCATATAAAGATGCACCACCTCCTTCAATTTGTATGCTTGCATTGGCTATTTTTTTTTAATCAAATTTTCCAGATGACTGGAGTGTCTTCCACAATTCTACCTCCATAGCTTTGGAAGCAGAAATGCATCCACAAGGACAAAGCATGTCCCGGTGCAGGGTTGGATGGAACCTTCTCCCAACTCTGCCTGTACCATGTACATATGTAATTCACTTTCCAATTGTTGTAGTACCATATAGACTAATGACTCCCACCTATCTGCAATTTTCTCATTTACTGTGGGACTAAGATTGTGTAATACATCTCTATCTCCCACTTCTACAGTAGACATGATTACTTTGGCATACCATCACCACTTGTTTGCCAACTGATTTTTCTCTGTTTTCTTAGTAGCTAAATTATGTGCATGGCAAAGTCTGCATCTCAGGTCCTTCCCATGCTGCTGATAGGTTACCGCAGCTTGCCTTTGCTGTTGGATTTCAAAGTACAAATCAGTTGATAGCAGAGGATGCCTGCCAAGCATAGAAAGTATGGGGTCTCTCCCATTGCATCATTCTTAGCACAATTACATACCAATCCTTTAACTAGCGACTATACCTGAGGAAGATCCTTTTGTCCTTTCCTGCAGGTTAGTGTTTACCCCATCTAGAGTATCTGCTTGTCAGCAACTGATTTATTAAACTGTATTGGGAGAATTTTCAGTCTCCCATAAAGTCTCCCAGACTTTATATCTATTCTTCATTAGCCAGCATTTAAAGAATGCTGTTTATTGATGTTAGTGCCTGGACTATATGTCCGTACAAATAAATGCCTTTTGCAGTTCAGATTTCTTGAAGATAAATATGCTCTGTACCTTTAAGGACTAGCCCTGAGTTAAAAAGGCTTCTGCAGAAAGATTGCCCTGGATTAAGGGAGCTATGATGGGAGAAGGCATCCACAATGCCCTGTTCCCCCAGTGGTCCAGAGACCAGACAACATTGCCCCAAGCGTGGATGATGCGGGCTGAGGCAGAAGATGGCTGGGATGCCCAGAGGACACAACGATTCTGTGCCTCCCTTAGCAGCCAGCTTCACTGTGACCATTATAAAGATCCTGTCACAGATTAAAGTTGCCATCCCACAACGCAACCATTGACTGGGAGCAGTGGTATAAATGCTTCTGGCACCTGCGTCAGTGTTAACTGTGTTAATCTGTATCCACAAAAACGAGGAGTCTGGTGGCACCTTAAAGACTAACAGATTTATTAGGGCATAAGCTTTCGTGGGTAAAAAACCCACTTCTTCAGATGGGTCTTTTGAAGTAGAATTTTTCTTGAAATCCCTTCCCATGAAAAATTTCAGGGTCACTTTTGTTTTGTTCTGGTTCAGGATGAAACTGATTTAAAAAGCACAATATATTTCACATGAAATTTTCATTTTCTGGCCAGCTCTAATTGAGAATATGCAACACCTTTCAGGATCATATGTCAGATACAGACTGTATGAGACAGACACATGTAACAAGCTGGATAATGGTTCAGATCCAAAAGGACCAAGCATGCTTGTGAGGATAGGTCCTTGTCTTCTTCAGAGTAATCACATTCCCTCTGTTTCTGTTTTTACAGGTGAAGCAAATCAATTCTCCTCTGTGCAACATGGTTCGTGAGAGTGTAAAGTTTCTCCACTGTGGTGTGTCTCTGACAGAACTGAGAACCCTGCTGGAAGCACAGAAACTGTATCTGGAGATTCAGAAACTTAAGTAGGGACCTAGAAAAATACCAGGAATAGCTGAAATCTATGACCCATTACTGTGACAAATTGTCTCCTTTGGGTGCAGTTTGTATAATTACTTTGTACATATGATGATTGTTACTATTTGCAGAGAACTTGCTAGTACATCTAGTGATTGAGGAAGAGATTAGCCAGTACCTCAGGAATCGGATTTTTTTCATGCTGTGTGCCGGCGGTTGGGTTTTTTTTCTTTCCTTTCAATCTGACAAATGTAAGTCCCTACTTGATAAACTAGGGATTTCATCCTCTTATGTTTGTGGGGACTATAGTAAAAGGGTTGAATTCAGACTCCTTTCAGTTCGGAAAGGGAAAGCAAGTTGAGAGAAACTAGATTAAAATATACGGAAGGAAACCTTCAGTTGACGCAAGCTTCAGACCCTATGCAGAATACACCAACAACCTTGAACTTTCCGAAATCACCCAACTGTTGCATATATTTAACCTTAATGCATTATAACCCAAACATATTTAAAGTAGTGAATGGCTATTTAACTGCCTGATTTCCATTACCTTTAAGGGCAACTCTGTTCACAAATCCCTCTGCCCCACTGAAAATGTAAAGGTTAAAAAAGCCAATTTCTGCCCTAACCTCTTATTTAAAAAGTTGGCAGTTTTTTCCTTCCCAAACTGAACAAATCTATTTTTGGTTGACATCCGTGCTGATCTCATCTGTAGCATTTCTATATCCTCTCTCACACTCCCACGAATCGATGGTGAAAATTCAACTGTAGACAGCAACCCTCTAACCATTTCCCCATTGCCCAATGAATGATAGGGGTGTCCTCTAACCTACACCTTTGTGATCAAGCAATTATTTCTGCCCTGCCGGGCTACAATAAAG
>NW_020691928.1:0-2428 GCF_002925995.2 Terrapene triunguis
GGGAGATGAGATCCGAACCAAGCGCCCCAGTGTGGCGATGGGAGTCCCGTGTCTCGCATGGTGGGTGGGTGGAGGGGTCCATCTGACAGGAAAGAGCCCACAGAATGACAACCTCTTGCGGCTGGATTCCAGCTGTGACTGCCAGGGGATCCCCAGTGGGGTAACACAGACAGCCAGGTAAGCAGAGCGCAAGGGACATCTCAGCTGGAGTCTCTAGGGCCGAATCCCCATGCCCCAAATATCCGCTACCTTTTGTCTGTTCTGACTTCCATCGCCTGGTCTTTGGCCAGCAAAGTCGCTGCTATGAAGTGTAGTTACAGCCAGAAGAGGGGAAATCAGGGCTGGGAGGAAGTGCTTGGTGTGGGGCTCAGACATGGTGGGATTGACACTCAATGTAAGAACCTAGGGAGATACATTTCCAGCAGGCCCCCCAGTCAGCCCTTAGCGCTGTGTTCAATCTCGTCCTGGACACAAGAGAGAAGGACTGAAGAGAAATAACCAGCAATTATTTCTTGAAGGGCCCACAACAAAACCAAGGAGCCCAGGTGAGTTATGGGCTGGATTTTACTTAACATCATCTGAGTGTCTCCTAGGCAGGGAGGTGAGATCAGAACCAAGCACCCCAGTGTGGCGATAGAAGTCCCATTGCTTCTCATGGTGGGTGGGCAGAGGGATCCATCTAAGAGGGTCCCCTGCTGGTTCAGATATCCCCACGAGAGAGGGGAGAGAATGGGGACCGGTACGTTAACCTCTGGCTCTTTTTTACAGGATCCTTTTAAGCTGGTCATCAACATGGTAGAGACTCCAGCAATCTTAAGACCACGAGATTGATGGAGTGTCTAGGGCCGAATCCTCATGTCCCAAATATCTGTTGCTTCTTGTCTGTTCTGACTCCTCTGTTCTATTGCTTTGCCCAGCAATAAGGGCAAGGTTGTTGCTGTAGTTATGGCTAGACTGGAAAACCAACGCAGCGGGGGGGTTTTGGGAGGGACGGGACAAGATTGGGGGGGGGCTCAGCCACACGGGGGAAGGAGGCCAGTATAGGAACCTGGGGGAGATATCCCCCCCAGCCCCTGTGCTGGGTTCCCTCCTGCTGGACAAAAAGTCCTAGTGAGGAGAAATAACCTCCAATTATTTCTTGCAGGGCAAAGAACAAAACCCATCAGGCCAGCTGAGTTATGGGCAGGATCTTATTTTGTGCCTCATCGATGGGTTATACTGCCAGGCAGGGAGATGAGGTTAGATCCCAGAGCCCCCGAGCGGCACTGAGAGTCCCATTGCTTCTCACGGGGACTGGGCCGAGCGACCCAGCGAACAGGAAACAGCCCAGCCAAAGTCCAGTTCTGGCAGCTGGATTAAACCGTGATTGCAAAGGGGTCCCCAGAGGGCAGGACGGTCAGCCAGTGATCAGTGTACAAAGGGGCATCACAACTACTGTCCCCCCGGTAGAGACAAGGATCCACAGCTCAGACGCCCGGCACTCAGCTGGGGGTTCCTCCCATGTCCCCAGGCTATAGGAAGTGGCCCCCAGAGTCTCTGCCCCCAGCCTTTCGTCAGGAGGTCGGTGCGTCTGTTTGGACGTCCCTGGTCCCGGTGTGTTGCTCTGTCCAGCCATAAGGGACTGGGGCAAGCTCAGTGCTGTGGAGGGAAAACCGACAGTGCTGAGGGGGAAATGCTGGGGATGGGTTCAGACATGCGGGGGTAGGAGGCCGGCCTGGAGAGAGACTTTCCCAGCGACACCTGTCCGTCCCTAGAGCTGTGTTGGGTTTCCTCCTGGACAAAACTGAGGAGGAGTCAACCCTAAATCATTCCTTGAGCTATGGCCAGGCTCAGGGGCAAGAGGTCACGGCTTGGGTCCTGCAGGTGAATTCTAGCAATGGGTGCCCGGGGGCGTGCATCAGGCAGTCCCTTAATAAGGCTCCTCATTTCAGGATACATATCTAAAGCCCATAAACCCGCAAGTGTAACCCAGGCCTATGCAGGATGGTGTTCTATCCCCCTCTAGTGGTGGCCAGGCCACATACAGAGCTTTATCAGTAAACCTCGATATAAACACACACAAAGTGATGAACAAATATCTCCACCGATAACTGAAATTCACAGCTAGGCAAAGTGAGAGAACTAGGGTAACCGGAGAGCAACGGTGAAAAAACGAGACAGGGAGTGGGGGTAATAGGCGCCTATATAAGAAAAAGTCCCAAAAAACGGGACTGTCCCTATAAAAACGGGACATCTGGTCACCCTAGAGAGAACTCAGGGTTTGATTTAAGGCTACTAACTTTATAGATTTTGACATGTGACGTTGACGCCTTGTGTTTTAACAGCCAGGAAGCTGTAGCTGGCTGATTCAGCGTCTACTGTCATTAAAAAAATATTTTCTGACCCTCCCAGAACTTCCCACAACTGTGAAAATTTAAACCAATAAAAA
>NW_020691929.1:0-5166 GCF_002925995.2 Terrapene triunguis
TCTCCAGTTTGTTACTTTAACTGGAGTTACCATACAGTTTAGTTTAAACACAGCACTGGATGAGTTTAGATTAAAAATAAAACAAGTTTATTAACAAAATAAAATAGGATTTTAAGTGAATTCAAGTATAAGAAATGAAGTTAGAAATGTGGAAACATGCATCTAAAAGTTTATAACTTAATCTTGCAAGTTCTGGTTCAAGGCTTTTGTTCAAGCTGGACTTTCTCACCTACAGTCTTCCAGCAAGAATAAGATGGTGACTGACCCTTTCCTTGGTCAGGATCTCTCCCAGAGGTGGTGCCTTTGTCTTCTCAGGTGACAGAGAATGTAGGGTTTTCTGCCCTTTTCTTTTATAGTCCAATGAACCTTTGAAGTGGATTCTTCTGAAGATTACCCCTCAACGCAAAGTTTATTCACACAGTGAGGTAGAAGACATGGAGTCTGGTGATGAAGGAGGCTCCATGCTCTTTCTCCTCACCTGTGCTTCTTGAAATGCAAATTTGCTTTGTCTCCTACCCCTGCTGTCTCAAGGACCCTGTTGACTATTTATATGTAAATTGAGGTAAACACACATTCCTTTGTTTAGGACAGACCCGTTTAACAGCTTTTCCCTAGGCAGGGCTGCGTAGTTTTGAACATGTGCTAATAATACTATAGAGGGGGATTTCATAACTTTGCATATAATGGTGCAACATACATTTCACCATCAGATTCTTGACCAGTAAGTTATTAATTTTCAAATGACACCCCACAAGGCATATTTTGGACAAAGATTATTACAACAGTGTATAGGGTGTGAATATGGGGTGCCTTCAGTCACAGGGCCATATCAGAACCTTAGATGGCTGGAAGAGTCATTCTGGTGAACTAGGAGTGAAGTACCCCAAATACTTTAACAGACATAGAACTGTTGCCAAGGCACAGTGGGCTAAATTCATCTTTGGTGTAACTCCACTGAGTACACTCACTGCAGTTACAATACACATTAATCTGGCTAGTCATAATGGAGTTAACTGCCAGCATCCAGTTAAAACAGTTGTGCTGGCCCATCATGCCTCATGACTCAAATGGAAAGCAGAGGGTAGTGACGTTGGACACTATGTGGCTAGGTAAGCAAGTCTGTCTATCCATATCCTTCTATACCAGAGGTGGGCAAACTACGGCCCCTGAGCTCCTGCCCCGGGAGGTTAGCCCCCGGCCCCTCCCCCGCTGTTCCCCCTGCCCCGCAGCCTCAGCTCGCCCCGCTGCTGGCACAGTGCTCTGGGTGGCAGGCTGCAAGCTCCTGGGGCAGTGCCGCTGCACAGCTCGGCCTGACCCAGTGCTCTGTGCTGCGCAGTGCGTGGCTGTAGCGCCGGCAGCCACCGGTGCTCCAGGCAGCGCGCAGGGCCAGCTCCAGGCACCAGCCCACCAAGCTTGTGCTTGGGGCGGCACCTGGAGGGGGGCGGCGCGGTGCTCTGGCTCCGGCCGCCGGGGAGAGCGGGGCCACAGCCGGGGCTCGCCGCCCTCCCCCCGGCGCTCTGGCCACCGGGGAGAGCGGAGCCCCGGCCAGGCACTCCGCCCTCCACCCAGGGCTCTGGCCGCCCTCCCCCCCGGTGCCCTCCCCCCGGCCGCCAGGGAGAGCGGAGCCCCGGCCGGGCACTCCGCCCTCCTCCCAGGGCTCCGGCCGCCCTCCCCCCGCGCCCTCCCCTGCTGCGCTGGGGGGGGGTGGCGTCCGGAGGCTTTTTTGCCTGGGGCGGCAAAAAAGCCAGAGCCGGCCCTGGCAGCGCGGTAAGGGGGCAGGGAGCGGGGGGGTTGGATAGAGGGCAGGGGAGTTTGGGGTGGTGGTCAGGGGGCGGGGCTGTGAATAGGGGGTGGGACAGTCAAAGGGCAGGGAACAGGGGGCTTGAATGGGGGCAGCGGTCCGGGGGGGCAGTCAGGAAGGAGGGGGGGGTTGGATGGGGGGGCAGTCAGGGGCAGGGGTTCCGGGGCGGGCAGGGGACAGGGAGCAGGGGGGGCCATCAGTGGGGGGGACAGATAGGGGGTGGGGGCCGAGCCACGCCCCCCTCCCCTAACCGGCCCTCCATACAACTTCGAAAACCCGATGCGGCCCTCAGGCCAAAAAGTTTGCCCGCCCCGGTCTATACTGTTTGCTCATCAGTCAAAGGGGAGCTGTCAGAATGCACCAATTGGCGCTGAGTCTCATAGCCTTGCCCTCTCTTATCAAATGCTCAGCAACGCCAAGCTGATTAAACAGGAGAATCTGAGGTTACTGACCTTACACCTGTTTGAGACAAGAACAGCATTGGATGATGGGTTGAGTTGCTCTCACTAACAGACACACCTGCTGACCTCAAGTCAGTAACAAGAGGTCCGCTCATTGCCACACATAAGATTTGTTTTATTTAGAGCACATTTTTAAACTTTAGAGTTGCCACCTCTCTAGTACCAAAAAAGGGGGACATCTGGGATGATTCTGAACCCACAAAACTGGCCAACTGCCAGTGCATACTGAGCACCCTCTCAGATTTCCCAGCACAGCTACCTCAGAAAAAGGGATGATCCTGCAAAAACATGGACAGGCAGCAACCCTACTCCCTGTAGTGTTCTGGAAGTTCTTGTGAGCGAGAAGTGTTTCTCTTCAGGCATATGCTGGGTATTATTTGAAATTATACACACATGATAATTAGACACACAGGGTTGGATTCACAAGGATATGTAGGCACCTAACACCCATTGATTTCTCCTAAGTACCTTTGCAAATCCCACCCAAATTTACACACCATTTCAAATACAATTCATATCAGGTATGGGGGAGACAGTGAAGTCCAGCAGATGGAACTCAGGACCATGTGCTAGGAATCCCTGTATTTCAATCCCAGCTCTGTCACTGACTCAGGGCTTATCTTTACTAGAAAGGGTTTGCCTATCTAGCAGTACAGGTATTGCTATACAATACCAGTTACCCTCCTAGTGGAGACACTGTTTATACAGCAACAGAATGCTTTTGCCAGGATAGTTTGTACCAGGTCGCTAAACAAAGTAAGCTATACTACATCTACATGAGAGTTTTGTGGGCATAGCTATGTTGCCTAGGGGTGTGATTTTTTTTTCATGCTACTAACTGATGTAGCTATGCCTGTAACATTTTTAAGACTAGTCCAGGCCTCGGTTTATGGCCTTGGGCAAGTCCCTTAACCTCTCTGTAAAATGGAGTTAATTCTTACTTCTCTACCTAATGGTGGAGTTCTAGGGATTCATTAGTTAAGTTTGGGGCCGGGGGGAGATCACTAAAACACTATTTATTTAAGTGCTGCTGAGTGTTATTAGCATAACATAAACTCCAACACAATCTATTAAATGGGGTATTGTCCCCTACTGGTTACAGTAGCCAACCAGCTGCTGAGAAGAGACAGAGACATTTGCACAGCTGCCAGTGTCTGAGATGGTAATCTAGTTTCCACCTGTTTCAATGCTGTAAATGCTACAAAAAGTAATTTTCCCTCTGCTGATACTCACCCCTTCTTGTCAACTGTTGAGAATAGGCCACTTCCACCTTAATTGAATTGGCCTCGGTAGCACTGACCCCCAAGTTGGTAAGGCAACTCCCATCTTTTCATGTACTGTAATATATATACTCCTTACTGTATTTTTCACTCTATGCATCTGATGACGTGGGGTTTGGCCCATGAAAGCTTATGCCCAAATAAATGTGTTAGTCTCTAAGGTGCCACAAGGACTCCTCATGGTTTTTGCTGATACAGACTAACACGGCTGCCCCTCTGAAACTTGTAAAAAAAAGAGTGCACCCGAAACTTCAGCAGGCAGCTCATGTTAAGGTCTATCTAGTTTACATATGCATAAATAGGGAGTCCTACAGATTGGAACAACACAGTACCAGTGGCAGATAATGCATAAACAAACCTCTAGCATTATCAGTGACCAAGCAGGGATCTAGACAGAGTCATATTCAGCTTTCGCTCACATTTGTCTGTCAGCAGAGCTTTTATTGTTCCTGGAAATATTAAAAATCTCACTTTCATCTTATTATTTTTACTAGTGATGTTGTTTTTCTTTCTACATCAGTGGAAATATACCAGTCAGTTTCGCTTTTGTTTTAGGTCAGTGTCATGTTTTGCTTTTCAGGCACTTGCCCAATGCCACAATGTTTAGTTTGCAAATGCTCCAGGGGAACGCTTCAGTCCAAGCCAATTATTTTCTTTACAAAATGTTAAAAACTCAAAAGCAATAGTTTAATAATAAGTGTTGTAAAACTTTCTTTTGGCCCACCCCAAAATGCAAACTTCAGGCCTCAGCTATGTTAACATATTAAAACTCTTTCCTACCACTTTAACCCAGAACTTTTTGATGGCTTTTCCTGTTTGGTTTCTGCTGACCTGGGAATTTTTGAACTAAATTACACTAACCCAATCCTTTAGGCATCAGCAGACAACATGGAGCTCATCTGATACTGTTATCACTTCTCTCAATTGCCTTGCAACTTGGAGTGCTGTCCTTTTGAAGCGACTTTAAAGGTAAAGTGCTTCTTACATTCTTGAGATGATATCAGCAGGGACTAGTTTAAATCCTGCATTGACTATAAACAACGCCTAAGTTTAAGAAAAAAGCAGGAAGTCAAACATCAATGTAACCATTTCCCCATTTACAAACTCTTAAACAAGCCAGATCTATCTGTGAAGCAGTTCATAGGTGGAATTTCCATATTCTGAAAAAGGGTCTAAAGATTAAGATAGGAAAGTGATCTTAAACATACAAGCCAGATCCTCAGTTGGTGTAAATCATGTAGTGCGATTGAAGTGAATAGGCCAGATCCTTAAGTGGTGTAAATTGCTCTGATGAAGGCTGCACCTACACTGACTTATATTACTGTGGCCCAGAGACTCAGCTGGTATTTTCAATATCATTCAACTTCAACCCAGCCTTTCTGTACATAGATGTGCTTTAGATATCATCACAGTTCCTGGGAAAACACCATGTATCTGTTTGTCAGTTCAGTGGCTGTCTGCTGTGGTTCTGTTTGCTGTAGTTCTTCTTGGACTGAGTTATGTGGGAAGTTTGAAACAAAATGAGATCTTAAGTATCAGAGGGGTAGCCGTGTTAGTCTGGATCTGTAAAAAGCTACAGAGTCCTGTGGCACCTTTAAGACTAACAGATGTGTTGGAGCATAAG
>NW_020691930.1:0-8555 GCF_002925995.2 Terrapene triunguis
GTAAATAGAGTTAGTCAGGTATTCACACATCTGCATTGATCTCAAGTCATTTTTTGAGTGGGTCCTGTGGAGAGCAGGGCCCTCACCCGGCAGGGGGAGCCAAGGGCAGCAGTGAGGATCTCCACCCTTATCCTGCTGGGCCAAGGGGTTTATAGTGAACCCTGTGTGGCTGGGGCTATCAGAGCAGCCCAAGGGGTTCGGTGGCCCAGCCCACAAAGGCTCCTGTGGGACCCCACTGCCAATCTGTGCCCCACACAGGGAGGCTGGTGGTGGGGTGAGGCCACTGGGCTGGGACCCAAAAAATCTGGGACGAGTTTCCAGCTCAGCCCAGGAGCTCTATGGATATCATGGATCAGTCCCTGGGACTGGGACTTTCATGGAATGCTGATGAGAACTGGGCACCCAGACCCTTTACGCAGATTTAGAAACAATCTCCTTGGGCTTCAATTTCTCCATCTGTACAATGAGAAAACTGATTCTGCCCGTGTTTGTCTGAAGTGAACACTCTCTGGGTCTGGGTTTGTGGGTAAGTGGAAGGCATGGAACAATGGGGTCCCCGGTTAGTTTCTGCGCAGCACCTGATACAATGGGGACACCTGGATCTCGGTCTAGGTGCCACCCCAATGCAAATAGCAGCCATGTGTTAAAGGTGGGATTTTCCAAAAGATCCATGCACACGGGTGGTGACTTCTTCAGAGCTGATCACAAAACTTTTTTTAGATTTCCATGGGAACCCCCTACCCAAAGTATTATTTTTACAGTGACCAAAACCTGAAATTTTTCACGTAAATATTACCCACAACTGGGGGGAAAGAATCAGTTTCACCACAATAATTTAGACAGGTTCGAGATGAGGCTTTCTGAGAAAAAATACCTTTATTGAAAACCACAGGTTTTCATTGGACCAAACATTTGGCAGGTCAGTCTTGGAGCAGACCTGGCCAGTCACTGGTGGTAAATGGAGAAGGAGAAGCATCCACAAGGTACCTAATCTGGGGTGACTTTGGCCCCAAGTGCCGTTAACTCAAGCCAGTGCGATTACTGACCCACTCCCAGTGTGTTTGGTACCGATTCTCCACCCAGCCAGGTCAGAGCTTCAGATTTACCTTCCAGCCCAATGAGGTGTCCAGTGTAGGGGAGAGAGGAGCAGGGGGCACAGTTCCAGGCACAGGGATCCCCCAGGGAGAGCATCTATACGAAGAGAGGGGGTTGGGGTGTTGAGGTTGTGGGGACTCCCCTTCGGGATGGGGAGCTCGGTCCCTGCCCAGCTCAGGGAGACGATGGGACTTTTTATATGAACCTGGTCTTCCCTGAGTGAGATCATCAGGGGCTGAGAAGCCCAGCCCCATTCCAGGCCCTACATGGCCTTTCTGGAAATACAAATTGGACAGGATAAAAAAAAATGGAGGGTTCCTGGTGAAGACAAACTTCGTGCTGACGGCTGCTCACTGCAATCAAAGGTAAGTGCCTCTGTGCTGGGGATGTCAGGGCAGGTCGGGCATTAGAAGATGATGGGGGAGCCAGGAGCTCTAGCGCCGTCGCAGGTTGCAGGGAAGGAGCAGTGAATGCGACAGGCTGGGAGAGCAGAGCCCAGGGATCTGATCTGCTCAGGGGGCGTCGGCATGTTTCTAGGGGCCTCTGCAAACCATGGTCCAGATCCAACATTGGATACATTGATGGATCTATGGCCGATTGACATCCGCTGGGGTCTGGTCCATTGCCCAGATCGGGGCAGGGTGGGGCTCACAGCCCCAGAACAGTTCTGCAGGACTCTGGTCTGGGGGGAGCTGGGCACAGAAACCTGTCTGGATCTATCTGCGGAGGGGTCACCGGGCTGGACGGGAGCCGAGGGTGGGGTGCTGGGAGGAGAACGGTGAGTGAAGCAGCTCAGGGGAACAGCACAAGCATCTGGAGGGACACCGGCTGGTACCCCATCACTATTGGGCAGGGGCTTTCATAGAATCATAGAATATCAGGGTTGGAAGGGACCTCAGGAGGTCATCTAGTTCAACCCTCTGCTCAAAGCAGGACCTAATCCCAACTAAATCATCCCAGCCAGGGCTTTGACAAGCCAGGCCTTAAAAACCTCAAAGGAAGAAGATTCCACCACCTCCCTAGGTAACCCATTCCAGTGCTTCACCACCCTCCTAGTGAAATGTTTTTTCCTAATATCCAACCTAAACCTCCCCCACTGCAACTTGAGACCTTTACTCCTTGTTCTGTCATCTGGTACCACTGGGAACAGTCTTGATCCATCCTCTTTGGAACTCCCTTTCAGGTGGCTGAAAGCAGCTATCAAATCCCCCCTCATTCTTCTCTTCTGAAGACTAAATAATCCCAGTTCCCTCAGCCTCTCCTCATAAGTCATGTGCTCCAGCCCCGTAATAATTTTTGTTGCCCTCCGCTGGACTCTTTCCAATTTTTCCACATCCTTGTAGTGTGGGGCCCAAAACTGGACACAGTACTCCAGATGAGGCCTCACCAATGCCGAATAGAGGGGAATGATCACGTCCCTCGATCTGTTGGCAATGCTCCTACTTATACAGCCCAAAATGCCATTAACCTTCTTGGCAACAAGGGCACACTGTTGACTCATATCCAGCTTCTCATCCACTGTAACCCCTAGGTCCTTTTCTGCAGAACTGCTGCCTAGCCATTCGGTCCCTAGTCTGTAGCAGTGCATGGGATTCTTCCATCCTAAGTGCAGGACTCTGCACTTGTCCTTGTTGAACCTCATCAGATTCTTTTGGCCCAATCCTCTAATTTGTCTAGGTCCCTCTTGTATCCTATCCCTACTGTGACGGGTTGGATCACAGAACCCGCCTTGGGGCTGCCGCCTGATGTGCCAAGACTACTTCTGCCCCTGCTTTCCTGCCCTGTCAGCTTAGGACTTCAGTGCCGTGCCTGGTTTGAGCCAGACCTGCTAGCCTGCTGCAAACCCAGACCCAGGTCTGAACCACGTCCCCTAACAGCTGTAGGCTTACCTGAAAGCAGCTCACAGAAGTGTTCCTGTCTTTAACACACAGATGCCCAACTCCCAATGGCGTCTAAAACCCAAATAAATCCGTTTTACTTATAAATTGTTTGCCCTCTATAACACTGATAGAGAGATATGCACAGCTGTTTGCCCACCCAGGTATTAATACATACTCTGTGTTAATTAATAAGTAAAAAGTAATTTCATTAAATACAGAAAGTAGGATTTAAGTGGTTCCAAGTAGTAACAGACAGAACAAAGTGAATTACCAAGCAAAATAAAATAAAACATGCAAATCTAAGCCTAATACAGTAAGAAAACTGAATACAGATACAATCTCACCCTCTTCAATAAGCTTCTATCACAGACTGGACACCTTCCTAGTATGGGCACAATCCTTTACCCTGGTACAGCCCTTGTTCCAGCTCAGGTGGTAGCTAGGGGATTTCTCATGATAGCCGCCCTCTTTGTTCTGTTCCACCCACTTATATATCTTTTGCATAAGGTGGGAATCCTTTCTCCCTCTGGGTTCCCACCCCTCCTTCTGAATGGAAAAGCACTAGGTTAAAATGGATTTCAGTTCAGGTGACATGATTACATGTCACTGTAAGACCCCAAGCCTTCATTCCTCCCAGCCTGACTCACAGGAAGGCCTGCAAGCAGACAGAGCCATTCACAGTCAATTGTTCTGGCTGATGGGAGCCATCAAGATTCCAAACAACCATTAATGGCCCATACTTTACATAATTACAATAGGCCCTCAGAGTTATATTTCATATTTCTAGTTTCAGATACAAGAGTGATCCATTTATACAAATATGATGACCACACTCAGTAGATTATAAGCTTTGTAATGATACCTTACAAGAGACCTTTTGCATGAAGCATATTCCAGTTACATTATATTCACTTATTAGCATATTTTTTATAAAATCATATAGAGTGCAACGTCACACCTACCCTCCAGCGAATCTGCCACTCCTCCCAGTTTAGTGTCATCTGCAAACTTGCTGAGAGTGCAGTCCACTCCATCCTCCAGATAATTAATGAAGACATTGAACAAAACCGGCCCCAGGACCGACCCTTGGGGCACTCTGTTTAATACTGGCTGCCAACTAGACCTGGACCCATTGATCACTACCTATTGAGCCCAATGATCTAGCCAGTTTTGTATCCACCTTATAGTCCTTTCATCCAGCCCATACTTCTTTAACTTGCTGGCAAGAATACTGTGGGAGACCCTATCAAAAGCTTTGCTAAAGTCAAGGAATAACACGTCCACTGCTTTCCCCTCATCCACAGAACCAGTTATCTCATCATAGAAGGCAATTAGGTTAGTCAGGCATGACTTGCCCTTGGTGAATCCATGCTAACTGTTCCTGATCACTTTCCTCTCTTTGAAGTGCTTCAAAATTGATTCCTTAAGGACCTGCTCCATAATTTTTCCAGGGACTGAGGTGAGCCTGACTGGCCTGTAGTTCCCCGGATCCTCCTTCTTCCCTTTTTAAAAGATGGGCATTACATTAGCCTTTTTCCAGTCACCCGGGACCTTCCCCGATCACCATGAGTTTTCAAAGATAATGGACAATGGCTGTGCAATCACATCCGCCAAATCCTTTAGTACCCTTGGATGCAGCGCATCCGGCCCCATGGACTTGTGCTCGTCCAGCTTTTCTAAATAGTCCTGAACTACTTCTTTCTCCACAGAGGGCTGGTCACCTCCTCCCCATACTGTGCTGCCCACTGCAGTAGTCTGGGAGCTGACCTTGTTCATGAAGACAGAGGCAAAAAAAGCATTGAGTACACTGGCTTTTTCCACATCCTCTGTCACTAAGTTGCCTTCCCCATTCAGGAAGGAGCCCACTCTTTCCTTGACCTTCTTCTTGTTGCTAACATACCTGTAGAAACCCTTCTTGTTACTCTTAACATCCCTTGCTAGCTGCAACTCCAAGTGTGATTTGGCCTTCCTGATTTCACTCCTGCATGCCTGAGCAATATTTTTATACTCCTCCCTGGTCATTTGTCCAATCTTCCACTTCTTGGAAGCTTCTTTTTTGTGTTTAAGATCAGCAAGGATTTCACTGTTAAGTCAAGCTGGTCACCTGCCATATTTACTATTCTTTCTACACATCGGGATGGTTTGTTCCTGCAACCTCAATAAGGATTCTTTAAAATACAGCCAGCTCTCCTGGACTCCTTTCCCCCTCATGTTATTCTCCCAGGGGATCCTGCCCATCAGTTCCCTCAGGGAGTCAAAGTCTGCTTTTCTGAAGTCCAGGGTCCATATTCTGCTGCTGTCCTTTCTTCCTTGTGTCAGGATCCTGAACTCGACCAAGTCATGGTCACTGTCTCCCAGGTTCCCATCCACTTTTGCTTCCCCTACTAATTCTTTCTGGTTTGTGAGCAGCAGGTCAAGAAGAGCTCTGCCCCTAGTTGGTTCCTCCAGCACTTGCACCAGGAAATTGTCCCCTACACTTTCCAAAAACTTCCTGGATTGTCTGTGCACCGCTGTATTGCTCTCCCAGCAGATATCAGGGTGATTGACGTTCAAACCCTACCCAATTCTACCCAACCCAAACCCAACTCTACCAAACTCTGCCTAACCCTACTAGTGCTATATGAACAAAAAACGAAACACTTCAACACAGCAAACATTTTTGCTGACGTTTCCAAAGTTGAAAAAAGGCCATTTTTAATTACACAAAACATATTTCTTGCCAAATATTTAAACCTCCCTGTAGCAGGGTGGTCACCCCGCTCCTTCCCGGAGGGGTTAAAAACAGCCCTGGAGAGGGCAGTGGCTGGGGAAAGGCTGACTGGGGAAGCAGCCTCAGCTGGGGCCACGCCCCAATCAGGCTGGAGCTGGCCCTATAAAAAGACCTGCTAGGCAGGAGCTCAAGTCTCTTTTTGGCTGTGGAGAGAGACGGGCCTGGCTGCTTGGGAGCAGAGCAAGGTACCTGGAGTGTAGCAGGGCTGGGAGAAGGCTAGAGGAGCTGGGGAAACTCTGGCCTGGAAACTCCCAGGCAGCAGGCCTTGCTAAAGGCCAGAAAGGGTACTGGGGTTGCAGAGGTGCAGCCCAGGGCAGGCAAAGGCAGCAGGTCCAAACCCTTCTTGCTGATGAGTGGCAATTATACTGCAGTCTGCCCCAGTGAGTGGGGGCTAGATGGTGACTGGCAGTAGCCAAAGACTGAGGTGAGCTGGGGATAGGGGGTTGGGGGTTCCCCGGGAAGGGGAGACTCAGAGAGCTGTGGGGGTACTGTTAGGGCCGAACCCCAGGGAAAAGGGGCACCAGAGTCCGCGAGGGACACAGGGGCCAGCGACAGGCGAGACACCGGCCTGCAGAGGGTGCTCTGGAGCTGGAGAGCTAATTCCCAGGATGACCAGCAGGAGGCGCTGCCAGGTGAGTTGTCGCACCGCTACACTCCCCTATTCTGATACAATCAGATCTGCAGATAAAAAGTCATGCTAGAGATGTGCAAGAGGTAATTGTGGTTATTCTTAATCCCAGGGTGATTCTGGTGGCCCCTTGGTATATGACGGTGTGGCCCAGGGCATCACTTCATATGTTGATGAGCATTTGTGGGAGCAAAGCGTGTCTACAAGACTCTCCACCTTCATCCCTTGGATCCAGAACATTCTGCAGAAACAGCATTAAAGGAGACACCTGTTTTCCTGGCTCTTTGCCTGGCTAGACCAGCCATGGGCTAGCTAGGATTTCCGTGTGAAATGCAGATTATCTTCTTTAGTCTTAGAAAAATGCTATGAATTGATTGGTCTCAAATCGGATTGGGGTGGAGGAAGCAGTTTGTAGATGTTGTGATAAAACTTCTGTGTGTCTCTGGGAGTTTTTGGACTATCCTATGGGATTCTAGGGCAGGGATCAGATTCTCTCTATTAAACCCTATAGGATGGTGCCAAAAACATATAGAAAGGCTGGTATTGGAGCCAGCACACCATAGAGGCCCCATGTCCCATTCCCTCCCACCCTCTTGAGCCAGCTATTCCCCCCTTCCTGGAGTCAGATCAGAGTTGGTACCCTCTATAGGGGACAGGTTCCATATCTGATCTTTTCAATTCCTACCTATCCTGGTGTGGACCATCATTCTGCCCTATGTATGAAACCTTGGCTCAGTTAACGTTGGTTCCGTGACACTCCTGAGAAAGCCCTTGTGAAACTGCTCTTTCCACTTGGCACCTGCCACTTGTGGTGCAATAAAATGTTTTTGACGCAGCAGCCTCCATGTCTGTCTGTCTGGATTCCTGTCTGTGTCTGACTGTAACTGCTCTGCCTTGAGCACACCCCACATCTGCCACTTATGGACCGTGAATGCTGACAGAGGATTTGTTACTACCATGTTCCCTGTCTCCTAGAGATACTGACCCAGCAGGAATTTGCCTGCTGTGGCAACAGTGCCCACTACCGTCCCAATGGTTTTACAGCTCAGCCATTGTTTAACTGGATATATATATATATATATATATATATATATATATATATGCAGCTTTGTTGTAGCCGTGTGGATCCCAGGATATTTCAGAGACAAGGTGGATGAGGTGATATCCTCTTGCATCAATTCCTCTTAGTGAGAGAGACAAGCTTTGAGCTTACACACAGCTCTTCTTCAGGTCCGGGAGAGGTCCTCTGTGTGTCATAGCTCAATGCAAGGTGGAAACAGATTGTTCAACATAAGAAGTTAACACATATTTCAAGGGACCGTTCAAGCTGAAGTAGCCTATTAACACCTCTCCAGTCATAGGGGGAGAAAGAGGGTGGAAAAGGTGTGGGGGAAGGGGGTTTGGTGGGTTACAGGTTGTTGTAATAAGCCATAAATCCAGTGTACCTATTCACTTCATGTTTTTTTTTAGTATCTAGCAAAGTTATGAATTTAAGCTCCCAGGCTAATTTTTGCAAGTGTTGTGCAGGTTTCCTTTGAGGATGAGGACCGAGAGGTCAGATATGGAGTGACCGTTTTGTGAAAAGTGTTCGCCCCTGGCTGGATGTTAAGGTGTTTTTGTCTTTCATCATTTTTTTGTGTGAGTTCATTCGAGGGTGGTTGTCTCATTTCACCCATCGAGTTATTGGGGCATTTAATGCACTGGATGAGGTACACCACATGTTGTGATGGGTATGTGTAGGACCCATGGATCTAGAAAGGTGTGTTGTGGGGGGCGGGTGTTGGTCATTGTAACAGTGGAGATATGTCTGCAAGTTTTGCATCCTTTGTTCTGGCAGGGTCTGATGCTACTTTGAATTGGTGGGTCCTGGTCTGTGCGGAGATTGCTTCTGATGACGAGCATGGAGAGAAATATGTGCTAAGTACTTATGCTAAACAATCTGTTCCACCTTGCACTTAGCTGTGACACCCTGAGAACCTTTCCCAGACCTGAAGAAGAGTTCTGTGTAAGCTCAAAAGCTTGTCTCTCTCACCAACAACAGTTGGTCCAATAAAAGATATCCCCTCACAGACCTTATCTCCTTTTGATCAGATTACAACTTTGGTTGATAAAGGTAACAGTGTTAATGTTATATACTTATAATTCTGGAAGTCATTTGACTTGGTACTGCACATGCTGATTA
>NW_020691931.1:0-3632 GCF_002925995.2 Terrapene triunguis
AAAATAAAATGCGCAAATCTATGCCTAATCAAACTAAATACAGATAATCTCACCCTCAGAGATGCTTCAGTAAGTTTTTCTCAGACTGGACACCTTCCAGGCCTGGGCACAATTATTTCCCCTGGTACAGCTCTTGTTCCAGCTTAGGTGTTATCTAGGGGATTCTCCATGATGGCTCCTCTCCTTCTCTGTTCTCTTCCACCCCTTTATATATCTTTTGCATAAGGCGGGAACCCTTTGTCCCTCTGAGTTTCCACCCCACCCCACTGGAAAAGCACCAGGTTAAAGATGGATTCCAGTTCAGGTGACATGATCACATGTCACTGCAAGACTTCATTACTCACTTGCCAGCACACACATATACAGGAAGACTCACAGGTAAATACAGCCATCTGCAGACAATAGCAGTCATCAAGATTCCAAACCATCCTTAATGGCCCACACTTTACATAATTACAATAGGCCCTCAGAGTTATGTTTTATATTTCTAGTTTTAGATACAAGAGTGGTACATTTCTACAAATAGGATGATCACACTCAGTAGATTATGAGCTTTGTAATGATACCTTACAAGAGACCTTTTGCATGAAGCATATCCCAGTTACATTATATTCACTTATATTTTTATAAAACCATATAGACTGCACAACGTCACAGGCCCAACTTCTGTTGGTGGAAGGGACAACAAGCTTTTGAGCTTCCTGGAGCTCTTCTTCGGGTCTGGAAAAGGTAGCCAGAGTGTCAGAGCTAAATACAAAGTGGGGCAGATTGTTAAGCATGCTGTAGGAGGCCACTTAAAATGAAGTGGGCAATTAAGGGTTAGCAGACAGCAGTGTTACAAATTGTTGTAATGTGCCATAAAACCAGTGTCTCTGTTAAGTCCATGGTTTTTAGTGTCCATATGAGCCTGGAACTTAAATTCATAACTCTGCTGGTCACTAAAACCCATGGACTTGATGGTTTTATGGCTCATTACAACAACATGTAGCACACCCTACTAACCCTCCTTTGCCCAGCAAATGCAGAGGTGTTAATTGCCTACTTAAAATTAAGTGGTCTCCTACAACATGTGTGCACCCCTCCTGCTTAACAATCTGTCCCACCTGGTATTTCACTCAGACACTCTGGTTACCTTCCCCAGACGTGAGGAAGAGTTCTTGTCCCTTCCACCAACAGAAGTTGGGCCAATAAAAGGCATTCCCTCACCTACCTGATCTTGCTCATATCCTGGGACCAGCCGGGCTACAACACCACTGCAAACTACTTAGAGGAGATTAATTGGATTGTACACAGTTTGTACAGCGCCTAGCACGGTGCGGTCCTGCTCCACAGCTGGGTCTCCTAGGCACTTCCGCAGTATAGCTGACAAGTGTCACTGGACAACTTCACACCTCCCCTCCCTTTTCCCCCTCCTTTTTTTCCCCTATAAGGAAAAGCATGAAGACAAATAACTTGTCTTCAGTTCAGGCTCAGTACCAGGCCCAGCTGGTTGCTTGACTAATGCTGTGCAGCTGACTAGTGTGTCAGACTATAGGTTGCCAAAGCACAGCCGGCATGAGGCTGGCAAACTCGTTTCACTGCAGGCTGGCGCTACCACCACCAAGCTGGTGAGCACACTCCTCAGCCCTTTTGCCATCTCCCTTCCCCCCGAAAAATGTCAGCTTACTTTCACTGCACTGGCATTTTAAAATAAGAATAACCAGCTCCAGGGCTCCTTAAACCGTGGAATTAAATATGTGTTTGGTCCCTAGGCAGAGTCTGACTCCTTGATTCTAAATCTGCTCAGTCAAGCGAAATATTACAGGGGGGAAAGCAATCGATATTTCTCAGGCCGAGCAGAGGAGAGGAAGCTGTGTGTCTGCAGGCATGTGCCGGTGAGGATGGGGGGGTGCAACTGGGGGAGAGTGGGAGTGTGTGAGGTTCTTTATGAATGACTGTGTGCAAGCGTGTGTGAGTGAGACTGGGGGTGGGGATGAGAGATGGGGGGGTGAGGGAGGGAGGATGAGCGGAGAGAGGAATTCTTAATGAACAAATGTATACTTCTAAGGCAGTTCAGTGTGGTGTGTGAATGGGGGCAGGGGAGAGGGGTTGTGGGGCTGCATTTCTCTGAGTGAGGCTAAGGGAGATGATCTGGATGGATCTCAGATGTAGTTGTCTCACAATGAAATACTCCTTTTGCTGTTTCATTAGCTGTAGTTTCGGAGCCAACCTTCAGTTTTTGAGTTTGCATCTAATGACCCTGTATTGTCGGGGTGTTCGTTTGATTGCTCCCTGCTGCTGATCTGACCTGGGCATGAAATACCTGGGGACATCAACTCTCCTGGGAGACCGACCTAAGCTGAATGTGAAAATTCCCCCTTTGCCTTGGCCATGCTTCGCTGCCACCTCGTGGTAGCCATGCCCCGGGCCCCATTTGGGGAAAAGTCTGACACTCCTGCTTTTGCCCAAAGAGCAGAAAGGGTGGAACTGACTGAGCTGGGCAGGAGGCGGAATTGGGCAGGTAATTTCTTCTGTTTGGAGGACATTTACAAGACAAAGGAGGTGGGAGGTCAGTTCCAGATGAGTGAGCTGATCTGTCAATGAATGCAGGATTGTTAATGCAGGTCAGTATGTGCAGCCGGCAGGAATTATCTCATTTGTCTAGACCAGGCTTTCAGCTGTTCTGGGTTTCTGGATAACAGGATTTTTCCTAGCCTGGACATGTGAGTCTATGCATGATAGTAAGGGGTTGTGTGGCAGGCGGGGGATTTTAGTGAGTCGGGTGAGTGTATATACCTGCAGGATAGATGTGTGGGAATGAGGGTGTGTATCTGAGGTGTTAAGCGCATTAGAGACACGGTGCGTGAGATGAGGCTATGTCTAACCTACAGTTTATGTCGGCATAACTTATGTTGCTCAGGGGTGTGAATAACCCCCTGAGCGACATAAATTACACCAACATAAGCGCTGGTGTGGATAGACAGCGCTATGTCGGCAGACGGCAGGAGAGCTGGAGTAGTTAAACTGACAGGAGAGCTCTCTCCCGTCGGCTTAGAGCGGCTACATCAAAGAGCTTACAGCGGCACAACTGCACCATTGCAACGGCACCACTGTAAGCTCTCAAGTGTAGCCATAGCCCCAATGACAGGTTTCAGAGTAGCAGCCGTGTTAGTCTGTATCCGCAAAAAGAACAGGAGTACTTGTGGCACCTTAGAGACTAACAAATTTATTAGAGCATAAGCTTTCGTGGGCTACAACCCACTTCTTCGGATGCATATAGAGTGAAACATTGAGGAGATATATATACACACATACAGAGAGCATGAACAGGTGGGAGTTGTCTTACCAACTCTGAGAGGCCAATTAAGTAAGAGGAAAAAAAACTTTTGAAGTGATAATCAAGATAGCCCAGTACAGACAGTTTGATAAGAAGCAAGTGTGAGAATACTTACAAGGGGAGATAGATTCAATGTTTGTAATGGCTCAGCCATTCCCAATCCCTATTTAACCCTGAGTTGATTGTGTCTAGTTTGCATATCAATTCCAGCTCAGCAGTCTCTCGTTGGAGTCTGTTTTTGAAGTTTTTCTGTTTTAAGATAGCCACCTGCAGGTCTGTCATAGAATGGCCAGACAGGTTAAAGTGTTCTCCCACT
>NW_020691932.1:0-5600 GCF_002925995.2 Terrapene triunguis
CTTGCCCCTCCATCTTTGTTTCCAATGGTGTCCATAATTTGTAAGTACGCACAGTGCAAGACCCTCTACTGTACTTACCTTAATCTAATCGTTATATGTATTGATTTTTGCCTATGATTTCAATTATAACTGTCTGTATTAAATCAAGTTCTGTGTGTTTCACCAAATTTCATCTCCTCCATTAACTTTGAGTAGCCATCTACAAGGACAAGTTGTACCCCAACACGTAATCTTATAGGTGTAAAAATTGTACAGGCTACACTACCACCCTGTGACATCATCAACCAAGTCCCCATTTGTGCCTGGGTAGGGGCCCTGGTACGGGAGGGAGGAATGCAGCAAGGACTCAGGATGGTTGGCCAGGGTCGCTGTGCATAGAGATGGGGAGGTTATATGGGGAGAGGGGTAATGAGTGGGAGAGGGAGGTCAAGAGTTAAAATAATAATATTTGGGGGGGGAAAATGTACAATTAAGTGAAACTGAACAGAGATAAAACTGGAGTGTAGGCTCTAAAGCAACAAAGCTTGGATAGGGATTTGGGGTTAAAGGTCTGGGATCCCCCAAGCTCTAGATCCCCAAACCTCTCCTCCCTCCCACTGACCCACCCAGCCCACTTCCTGGGTGCCCTTCCTACACACTCCCCTCCCCTTCGTCCCACATTACTCTCAGCCGGCACCACCTCCCGGCACCTTGGGAACTTCTCGTGTTCCCTCCTCGTCTCTCACTACCTCATCCCTCCCTGCTGCTTCTTAGCTCTAATCCTATACACACCCTCCCCATGTCCTGGCACCCCAGAATTATCTACCCCTCCCCTTCTCCTCCCCTCCCATAGCTCTCTTCTCCCTTCACCTGTGGGGTCCTGAATGGCAACATTATACGCTCTCCTATCAAAAGAGGAGCTCATCTGACTGTCACACAAGCCATACATGAGTCCTACACTATTTACTTAATTTAGAATTCTACAGGCAGCATATTTTCCTCTTAAAATGAGGAAAAGGCATGAAAGCTACAGTTATTAATGGAGATATTAATGTATCCAATAACGATACATTAAATGCAATTTTAAAATGACTGATAACACCAAAAAGGCACATATCCAAAAATTATACTAGTGGGTGGGAGATAAGGCAAAAAAAAGGGGGGCAAGGAAACTTGTCAAAACTTGTATGATGAATAAAGGTATAAAGTTATTACTACTTAGCTTCTTTAAAGACCCCACAGCGTCTAATAACTGAGGGGACGGGAATCCTTACCCAGCGAGGTCACATTCTCATAGTTCTCCTGCATGACATCCCTGTAGAAGGCTCTCTGAGTGGGGTGCAGCAGAGCCCACTCTTCCCTGGTGAAATACACAGCCACCTCCTCGAAAGTCACCGGCCCCTGAAAGAGAAAGAGTCCAACACTCAGTACCTGCTGCCCCAGTTACAACCCCACTGTTCACGGAACAGCAGCACCAGGTAAATGGAAGCTCCGCGAGGCACATGTTAACAGAGTCCCACCCCACCTTGCCTAGAGCAGCCAGGAGGCATCAGAGGGTAGAAAGAGAGAACCTTTGTGTCTCCCAGCTGACAGACGGAGGCAGGGTCTTCACATTTATCACATACCTACTAGCCAGAGCTTGATATAGGGGATGGGGCTGTCTCTGGACCCTGCTGGTGGCTCCCTGCTAGGAATCCCAACACTCTCCAAATAAAATATATGGAAGAAAGGGGAAGTCAATAGTAAAGAATATAAGTTAGAAGGTCAGAATTGTAGAAAATTGGTAAGGGAAGCTATCAGAAATCAATGATCAATCAATGAAAATAAGAAGGAAATTTTTAAAAGTATATTAAGTACAACATTAAACCTAACAATGGTAGTGGTAAATTATTAGATGGAAATGGCAGAATTATCAAAAATAATGCAGAAGAGGTAAAAGTGTTCAATAAATATTTCTCTCCTGGATTTGGAGAAAAAAACAGATGATGTAACTCTTATCATAAGATGTTGACGCCGACAGTCTTTCCATTCCAACAGTAACTCACAAGGACGTTAAACACCATCTATTAAAGTTAGATGTGTTTAAATCAGTGGGTCCAGATAACAAGAGTTTTGAAAGACCTGGTGGAGGAGCGTGATGCACTGTTAATGTTGATTTCAATTAGGACTTGGAACACTGGGGAAATTCCATAAGACAGGAATAAAGCTAATACTGTGCCAATATTTAAAAAGTGTAAAAGAGATGACCTATCTCATAACAAGAGAGTGTTAGTCTAAAATTGATACTGGGCAAGAGAATGGAGCAGCCGATACTGGATTTCATTAATAAAGAATTAAAGGGGGGCTAATATAATTAGTACCCATTAACAAAGGTTTAGACATAATAGATCCTATCAAACTAACTGGATATCCTTATTGGATGAGATCCAAGTTTGGTTGCAGCTAATAGTACTGATGTAATATACCTAGACTTCTGTAAGGCATATGACTTGGTTCAGCACACTATTTTGACTAGAAAACTAGAAAGATACAAAATACACACGGCATACATTAAATAGATTAAAAACTGGGATTGTAAATGGGCCATGGTCAAGTGAATTTCTTTCTAGTGGGTTCCCGCAAGGATTGGTTCTTGGCCCTGTGATATTTCACTTTCTTATCAATGACCTAAAAGAGCATATAAAATCATCACTGATCAAATTTGCAGTTGCCACAAAGATTGGGGGTGGTGGTAACTAATAAAGTGTCAGTAGATTCAGGCTCCAGCACTGGGAGTCTGGGAAGTTTTCCCAACCCTGGCTGGGGGGTTATTTCCTGTTCCACAAAGAGGGGAAGTTCCATTCCCAGCTCCTGTGCCTTGAAATTAGGCCCTCTCTCACACTACACCCCATATTCACCATAGTGGTAGGATTATAATATGATTAGGACATAATTATGAGGTATTTTGTGCAAGATGCGTCATGTGCAGGGTCACTGGAAAAGTTATAATTTCCTGAATAGGATTATCCTATTTCTGTGCATGGATCATGTTTGTATCTGAAGTTATGGATATTGACTATGTATCTGTATTTCAAATGTGCTTACTCTGGGTAACACCCACAACTAGCCTTTCAGGTACAACAATGAAGAAGCCAGACAGTGCTGATGGCTCATCAACAAAGACAATGGACAGTGGAAGAGCTTACCCTTCCTGTGAATGTTCCAGCCAGCCTATTAGTCATGGCTACAGCAGGGCATGCTAGGGCATGTGACCAGACCACATGACAATGAACTCCATTTTGGTACCTGTATTTTTCCACAAAGGGTTCCCGCCATATGGAAAAGCTACATAAGGTGGGGTGTGACGTCATCTCTTGGCCTCATTCCCCAGACAAGAGAACTCCTGGAAGCAACTGAGGAACAAAAACCGAACTGGGGGATGTGCTGGTGGACTGCTTCAATCATCAGTCAGGGAGAGAAACTGCTAATTCAAATTCTATGCAGCTAGTAAAGGGGCGGGAAAACTTTTTGGCCTGAGCGTCGCATCGGGTTTTGGAAATTGCATGGAGGGCCGGTTAGGATTCAGGAGGCCTGGGGCAAAGCAATTTCGAGGGCCCCTTCCATAAAAATAAGTTGCAATACTATAGAATACAATATTCTTGTGGGGGGTCCTGCAGGGCCCGGGGCAAAATGCCCCACTTGCCCCGCCCTCTGAGCGGCCCTGCTGACCTCCCTGACCCCTATCCACACCCCCACCTCCTGACCACCACCCTGAACTCCCCTGCCCTCTATCCAACCCCCCTGCTCCCTGCCCCCTTACCATTCCTGGAGCACCGGTGGCTGGCAGCACTACAGCCACACACCACGCACAGAGCACCGGGTCAGGCTGGGCTCTGCAGTGGCGCTGCCCCAGGAGCTCGCAGCCTCACCGCCCAGAGCATTGTGCCAGTGGCGGGGCAAGCTGTGGCTGCCGCGGAGGGGGAACAGGAGGGGAGGGACCAGGGGCTAGCCTCCTGGACCAGGAGCTCAGGGGCCCGGCAGGAGGGTCCTGCGGGCTGGATGTGGCCTGCAGGCCATAGTTTACCCACTTCTTATCTAGTATGCTAGGCTCAGTTTGAGTTTCTGGTTATTTGCCTAGTAATCTGCTTTGATCTATTTGCTATCACTTATCGCTGGGAAATTGGTGGTTGTTTTCTGTCTGTCCTTGAGTAGCTTAGGTAAAGCACTCAGGTAGCTTAACTGAGTGTATGGCGCCACCTGCTGTCGTGTTGGGTGATAAAAAGGCCTGGAGAGGCTGGCTGAATCTCCAGCAAAGCAGTGTGAGAAGGGCCAGCCCAGGTTCAGGGTTAGAGGGCACAGCTGTTCCCAGAAGCCCCCCAGACTGCACACCGGGGTGACAACCCATTACACCCTAGATTACACAAATCTCAGCAAGTTTGTCACGTCCTGTCCCCTCCCTTTCTCCACCCTAGATAGTTCCTATCTCCCACCACCTCTAGCAGCACCCACCCTCCTATGCCTTTACTGCTCCTCTCTCTCCAAGCAGAACCCATCACCCGCTCCCTGATAAACCCTTACCTGAGCCAGCTCCATTGCAGCCATTCTCTTCCCCCTGGGAGGAGGGGATGATCTGGACCGAAACCTGGACGTTATTCTGTAGCCTGCCAGGGAGAGAAGGGCAATGTGAGAGAATTCAGATGGGGCTTTTGTCCATTCCACAAGCCGATTCCCCCCAGATTTTTCCCTGCTAATGGACATTCTAGGTTCTGCCACACTGCGAAGCACAGAGTGACCTTATTCCAGTATATGCCTAGGCCCCTCCCACCAGGGTGTAACCCTCTGACACATGGTGAAACCCTCCCAGTAGCAGAGTCTCTCTGTTACACTTATCAAGTTTGCGGAGGATACCAAGCTGGGAGGAATTGCAAGTGCTTTGGAGAATAGGATTAAAATTCAAAATGATCTGGACAAACTGGAGAAATGGTCTGAAGTATACAGGATGTTTGATGAGTCTGGAGAAGAGAAGACTGAGAAGGGACATGATCACAGTTTTCAAGTACATAAAAGGTTGTTAGAAGGAGGAGGGAGAAAAATTGTTCTTCTTAACCTCTGAGGATAGCACAAAAAGCAATGGGCTTAAATTGCAGAAAGGGAGGTTTAGGTCCGACATTAGGAAAAACTTCCTAACTGTCAGTGTGGTTAAGTACTGGAATAAATTGCCGAGGGAGGTTGTGGAATCTCCATCATTGGGGATTTTTAAGAGCAGGCTGGACAAACACCTCTCAGGGATTATCTAGATAATACTTAGTCCTGCCTTGAGTGCAGGGGACAGGACTAGATGACCTCTCGAGGTCTCTTCCAGTTCTATGATTCTATGAACCAAAGGCCAGAGAAGAGCAGAATCAAAGGAGTCACTTTGGGGGATGCTCCCTGTCATTGTCCCCAAGGCAGCTGTCTCAGGTTTACTAAGTTGTTTGATGCTCCAGCCTTTATACAGTCTCTCCTGGGAGTGCCCCCTTTCATGGGCTGGGCCTAGTTTTAGCTTTTGGCAAGCGTGACCCTGGGGGCTCTGAGACTGGGCCTCCTTGTCTCAGCACACCTTGTTTCTTTCTGTGGCTCCCCAGTGAGTCCAGATGAGTAGA
>NW_020691933.1:0-2262 GCF_002925995.2 Terrapene triunguis
TATCATATGCAACCTTCTCCTTTGGAGTACAGTGCAGCGGGTAATGTACTTCAGCAGGAATAAACTACAGAGGGACGGGTGTTGAGTGCACAAGGTACTGGGCGTCCGCAGGGCTGGACTGTGATCGGGCAGGAGTGGAATGCAGCGGGTACAGACTGGAAACAGGAGGTGGATAAGAGTGTGTTGGTGGTGTCAGGGGGATGTATTGGAAAGAGTTTTGCGACAGCAGATGCAGGGGAGGGTGGTCGCGGAGCTGCTCGGTTTGCAGTGCTAGTAGCACCTGGAGCGTGTCCACGTGGCAGTCCATAACGTTTAAAAGCCGCTCCGTGGCTTCATTCGGACACACCGTGGTCTCCTTTCGGTCCCTCTTCTCACTCTCCGGCCACTCCTTCAATTCTTGTTTCTCAGCCGCAGAGTACATCATGACCTCATGCAGAAAGTTCTCTTTAGTTCTTCATGGCCGCTTTCTAATTCTGCACAGCCGTTCAGCCGGCAATAACAAAGAGGGAGGCTGGGCTCCCAAGATCATCTCTGTGAAGCCAAAATGCAACATTTTACAGAAGCAGTATTGTTTGCAACACAGAGACCACTGATGCAGTGATTTAAAACACAGCCACTATTCACATACCTATCACTAACTGGCTAAACCCAGGCAAGCACATATGAGCCACAAGACCCCCAAAATGGTAACACCAGGGTCAGGGGAAATCACTGTTCCAGGACCATACTGTACACTGGGCACGTGGCTCTTGGGGAGAGCCAGCACTGTCAGGGGGGCCTTATAATCATTCCTGTGCCCACATTTTCCACAGGATGTGTTCATTATGGAAGATATCTTGCTGCTGAGGGTGAGCAGGGAATCAAGGGAGGGTCTTCTCCAAGACGGCGGCTTCCGCTCTGGCCGTTATGTGGCCTGTGTGCAGCAATGCCCCCCCCCCGCCCCTCCCTTGATGGCAGAGTAGTGCAGGAAAGTTACCCTTAATGGGGCAAGAAACAAAGCAGCTCTGCAAAAGAACATGCAGCAGTGGATTGCCCTGTATCTCCATGAGAGTTTCTGGCGCAGATTCCCATGAAGTGAGGGAGTCAATCAACACCCTGTTCCGCCGCTCAGACTGGGCATGTGGTAGTACACACATCATACAGACAAAAGCCTGATTTCTGCAACCCTCCTGCCCCCAAGAACTCACTTCAGTGATTCCCAAAATCAAAGCCACTTACCAGGGGCCTCCTCTCCTGTTTGCGCTTCGCCAAGCTCCGACAGCTGAGACTGGCTAGCCTCCTCCGGGGTAGAGAAGAACTCCTGGCTGCATGCATCTCTGACCTCCAACTCATCCTCTGCCTCTGGGTCTCCCTCTGCCTCCACATCCTCATCCAAGATTTCCTCCTCCTGGCTCGGTCCATTCTCGACTGGCACGTGAGCCACTGAAGTATCCACAGTGGCCTTCGCAGTGGAGGTGGGGTCACCAGCGAGTAGCGCATCCAGCTCTTTGTAGAACTGGGAGCTGGTGGGTGCAACACCGGAGCGGCGGTTTGCCTCCCGCGCATGGAGTAGGCGTTCCACAGCTCCTTCACTTTGACCCTGCATTGCAGTGTGTCCCGGTCATGGCCCCTTTCTCTCATGCATCGTGAAATCTGTCCATACATATCATAATTTCTATGGCTGGCACATAGCTGGGAGAGCCTCCTCTCCCCAAATGCTGATCAAGTCCAGCAGCTCAGCATTGCTCCAAGCGAAGGATCGCCTAGTGCGTGGCGCAGGCATGGTCACCTGGAAAGATGCGCTGAGACCGCTGCATGCATCACCGAGCAAACAGGAAGGGGACTTTCAAAATTCCCAAGGAATTTCAGGGGTGGGGTTCACAGTTGGTCACCTGAGGGCAGTGCAGTAGAGTTCAAAACGATGACCAGAGAGGCGAGAACAGGGATTGTGGGACAGCTCCTGGAGGCCAATCGCAGCACTGTAATCGACCAGGGTGTCTACACTGGCACCGCGGTGCTGTAGCCGTGGCGCAGAAAGCTGTACACCTCTCGTCGGGGTGGTTTTTTTTACAGCGCTGCAACTGCTCAGTTTCTGTGCAGTAAGTGGCTTGGCAGTGTGTACACCTCGGGAGTTACACCGCAGAAAGCTGCTTTACTGCGCAGAAACTTGCCAGTGTAGACCAGGCCATAGATGGCTTACAGAAGAATGCAAAACTGGTCATACTGGGTCAGACCAATGGTCCATCTAGCCCAGCGTGCTGCCTGAGAGTGACCAGTGCCAGA
>NW_020691934.1:0-3807 GCF_002925995.2 Terrapene triunguis
GGGGAAGGATCAAGCAGTAAGTGCTGTAAACATGTAAACATTTATTTTGAACAGAACGGGAATATTTATACTATTAACAATGTATTTTTATCAAAGTGCTGTAAACTATTAAAAAATAATCAGGTACAAAACTGGAATATTTACAATGTTAACAAAGGGTTTCTCATGATTTGTCTGTCTTAGGCTCCTCACAATTTAGTCCCAAGTATTTTAAAAATTTTTTACAATGTCCGTTACTTCATGATTCCGAGGCCCAAGACGCTCCACTCTATAGTCCCAGTGCACCTAGGCGAAAATCCGGTCAATGTGGCCGGGGATTGATGAGAAATCCTCGTAGGAGAACTCCTCGTAGGTCTCGTGGAGGTAGATTTCCAGCCTGTTTATCAGGTTCCGGGGTAGGGCGATCTTACTGGGCCCTCCGTGGTAGCACACGTGTCCCCGCCACGCCACAATCAAGTACTCGGGGATCATGGCCCGACATAGCATGGCGGCATACGGCCCCGGTTTCTGCATGCTTTCCCGCAGCATGCGTTCCTTCTGGGTGTCCGAGATCCTCAGGAGGGTGATGTCGCTCATGACGCCCTGCTTTGAATTAGGGAGGGGAATGTTAGTATTGGGACTGCTTTACAGCCACGCGGTGGAGGGAGAGGGGCAGCATACAGGGATCTTTCCCTGGGACAGCCGCGAGGGGGTGGGACAGGGGCAGAGTTGATGCTGTCCTGATTGCTGGCAGCAGAGACTGGCATTGCTTTCAATGTGAAAGGAGGCCAGTGCTACTGCTGGAGTTTTAAGCAGCCACAAGTCTACGGCTTACCATGATTGCCCGCTCCAGAAGTTCAGGTCTCCAGCCACGCTTCTCTGATCACTCCAAGACCACCGCAAGTCCACAGGCACTGAAGGCGAGGGCCGAAAATTCGACCTTGTCCTGAGTGCGCATGTGAGAGGTGCAGTGCATGGTCTTGTTCACAGAGAAAGACTAGGTTCTTTGTGTACAATTTCGTTTATCTGTCTCAGGAATTCACTCCCTTTTTACAATTCACACAGACACATCTGCGACTGTCTCCCAACCCAGCCTGTCAGCACACTCCCAGAGGCTAGCGCAGATTAGGCGGAGGAAGAAGAAGACGCGTGAAGACATGTTCTCAGAACTAATGGGCTGCTCCCGAGCCCAGGCAGCCCAGCAGACACAGTGGAGGGAGAACTTGTCACAAATGCACCGAGCAGTCATGGAACGGGAGGAGAGGTGGCGTCAGGAGGACCAACAGGCTACTGAAAAGGTGCTTGGACTAATGAGGGAGCAAACGGACACGCTCCGGCGCCTTGTGGATGTTCTGCAAGACCGGAGGCAGGAGGACAGAGCCCCGCTGCAGTCTATCTGTAACCGCCCTCACCCGCCACCAAGTGCCACACCACCCTCACCCAAAGTCCAAAGAAGGAGGGGCGGCAAGGGCCGTTAAAACTTTCAGTCAACCCCTGCAGACTGCTCTAGCACTAGAAGGCTGACATTCCCCAAAATTTGATAAGTCCTTTCCTACCCACCTCACACAAGCCCCCTTCCAAGTTTCCCCCCCCCCCACGTTTCATGTGTGGTTCACAATAAAATGTTTGTTTCTGTTCATTACTGTTTCAGTCAGGTTCTTTTGAGGGAGAGTCTGTCTGGAGGGGGGGAAGGGGCTTGGTAATTGGACAGGACAGTGACCTTTAGCAGGGTACAGAGGCGGTGTCAGGTCCAGCATCAGGACACATACACAGTGCAGTCACTGGTTACCCTGGTCAGTCTGGGAGGTGTTTTTCATGTTCTGGGGGGGGGGGGTTGCTCTGTGACTTTTTGGCGGGGGAGGGCAGTTACAGATCTTATGCAGCGGTCCTTATCCTGGCTCACAGATCCACGCAGCAGGGGATATGTAACCCTACCCCCCCTGCCAGAAAGTCACATAGCCGACACATACACGCAGTCCCCCCCAGGAGTGCTGGCAGGCTCCATTGAAATAACCAGTGCACCAGTGCGGAGCCTGTCATTCCGGGAGTTTAGAAGCATCATTTGCATCAGAACACTAAACCTGCCCCCCGCCACAGTCTGCGTCCCCGGTTTAAAACATTCCCGCGAAAACAGCAATACAGACAACAGTGTTCATTAACAAAATAGAAATGATTTTATTTTTTGGGAAGGGGAAGGGGGTGAAGGGGGTATGTAACTGGAGAGTATAGTCAAAATGAACTGGGTAAAGAAACGGGGGCAGGTTCAGCTTTTCTGTCCACAAACTGAAAAGTCACAGGTTGCCCTGCTCACTCAGGAACCTAGCTTTCAAAGCCTCCCGGATGCACAGGGCGTCCCGCTGGGATCTTCTAATGGCCCGGCTGTCTGGCTGGACGTAATCAGCAGCCAGGCTATTTGCCTCTAGCTCCCACCCCGCCATAAAGGTCTCCCCCTTGCTCTCACACAGATTGTGGAGCACACAGCAAGCTGCTATAACAATGAGGATATTGGTTTCACTGAGATCACAGCGAGTGAGTAAGCTTCTCCATCTCCCTTTGAGACGGCCAAAAGCACACTCCACCACCATTCTGCACTTGCTCAGCCGGTAGTTGAACAGTTCTTTTTCTGTGTCCAGGGCGCCAGTATAGGGCTTCATGAGCCAGGGCATTAGCGGGTAGGCTGGGTCCCCGAGGATGACTGTAGGCATCTCCACATCCCCAAGAGTTATTTTGTGGTCTGGGAAGTAAATATCTTCCTGCAGCCGTCTAAACAGACCAGAGTTCCTGAACACGCGAGCGTCATGAACCTTGCCCGGCCATCCGACGTAGATGTTTGTAAACCGTCCCCGATGGTCCACCAGTGCTTGCAGCACCATTGAAAAGTAGCCCTTTCTATTGATGTACTGGCTGGCCTGGTGGTCCGGTCCCAGGATAGGGATGTGAGTCCCATCGATAGCCCCACCGCAGTTTGGGAATCCCATCGCGGCAAAGCCATCTATGATGACCTGCGCGTTTCCCAGGGTCACTACCTTTGGGAGCAGTACCTTCACGATTGCCTTGGCTACTTGCATGACAACAACCCCCACGGTAGATTTGCCCACACCAAAGTGGTTCGCGACTGACCGGTAGCTGTCCGGCGTTGCAAGCTTCCAGAGGGCTATGGCCACTCGCTTCTGGACAGTGAGGGCTGCTCGCATGCGGGTGTCCTTGCGCTTCAGGGCAGGGGACAGCAACTCACAAAGTTCGAGGAAAGTCCCCTTCCGCATGCGAAAGTTTCGCAGCCACTGGGATTCATCCCAGACCTGAAGCACTATACGGTCCCACCATTCCGTGCTTGTTTCCCGGGCCCAGAATCGCCGTTCAACAAAATCCACATGCCCCATTGCCACCGTGATGTCCTGGGCGCTGGGGCTCGTGGTTTCTGACAGCTCTGTGCCACTCTCCGACTTCAGGCTCTCACGGCGGTGCCGTAGCCTCCTCGCCCGATTTCTCTGCATCTGCCTCAGGGAAAGGTGTATGATAAGCTGCGAGGTGTTGAGAACGGCCACAAGTGCAGCGATGGTCGCAGCGTGATCCATGATCGCAGTGCTGTGGCGTCCGCGCTCTCACTGACCAGAAAAGTGCGCGAACTGATTTCCCGCCGGCGCTTTCATGGAGGGAGGGAGGGCGTTAGTGACGGACGGATGACGACACATTTTTTTTACCCAGAAGGCATTGGCGGCTCGACCCAGAATTCCGATGGGCAGCGGGGACTGCGGGAACTGTGGGATAGCTGCCCACAGTGCACCGCTTCCAATATCGACGCTCGCCCCGTTAGTGTGGACTCACAAA
>NW_020691935.1:0-3301 GCF_002925995.2 Terrapene triunguis
ATGACCTCTCGAGGTCCCTTCCAGTCCTAGAATCTATGAATCTATGACAAAAACTTTTTCACATCCAGAACCCCATAGTAATGCTCATCGTGCAACAGGATGAAAAAAGTCTTGGGGTACACTGGGTCCCCCGTTTTAAAAAAGCCCCATCCGCCTTTCGCCGCATACAGCACCACCTGTACGTTGACTCCTAAATGCTGTTCAAACGTTGCTACGTCACTGAGCAGAACCTTTTTTTGATCTGACCACCCCAGTTTCTCATGCAACTTTCTCGCCCCCGCTAACAATTCCGCGTCCGTAGGTTTACGGTCGGACATAACGGCCAAGAGCCCACCCGCAAAACACAGATTGGTACCGGTGTAAATCAGGTCTACTAAGCATTGTCTCTTTTTATGGATGATTTGACTACCGCGGATAGAATTTAAAACTCTACGAGGGCCCCCACCCCTGTTTTTTACAACTGTCACAACAAGGCGCAACGTCCCATCGAGATGCAACTCTCTATTGCTCTGTAGCAGCTTTCAGGCCTGAGTTAAGAAATCCTCAGTAGACAGCTCATCCCTAGTTCTTCTAACAAAGGGTTAGTTAAATTTCGGCTCTCTAAACGTAACTGAACATAATCATCATAATCACCATTAACGTCATCCAGAACTAACTGTATTCCCCTGTGTATGGCTTCAACAACCTGCTGAGCTGAATTTATTCATTCAGGATTGACAAAACGAAATTCCTCACAATACACCGACCTCCCAAATCTAGGTAATTCACGTTGCCAACTTCTCACTCTCTCCATATACACCTCTGCATTTTCAGGGTTACTTGGGGGTTCCTCTATGGGACCGTCAGCGGCATCTTCTACATCAGATGCTATTTGAGAGTCAGACTCTGAGGGGCCTCCGTGAGGGTCATCAGGAGCAGACGGGGACCTTCTAGAGAGCCCTCTGGGGAATTTTCTAAACCAGACTCTGCGTGAGAGTCGGGTTCCACCTCCCCATTTTCAGACAAGTCAGTTTGAGAGCCTCCAGTAGGGGGCATCTCTTTTTGTTTTTTTCCCCTCATTACCTCTTTAGCCTTTTTAAAAAATTTTACTGAGATCCTGGCCTGGAACTTTTTGGCCGCCATTTGTTTGTCCACCAAGAGCTGTCCCCCCTTTTGTTTACACCTGAGCTGATGTGTACCCTTGAGGGTGCCCTTTTTACCCAGGCCCCTTTCCACGGGTAGTCACGCCTGCTCAGAGCCCCCTTTTGGAAAAATTGAAGCATTTTTCAAAAAGTCACCCGCCAGAGCTTTTGCATTTTTGACGTGGTTTCCAGCCCTCCTTTCTTTTAGACCCCCTGAGGATATAGCAGCCACCAGTATTCTGAACAAAGCCTCATATTTTCCCCAAATCTTCATCAGTTTTCTGAATGAAGCATCCTACTTTCCCCAAATACTAGAATATGGGGGAGCTGTGACAAGCTTATGGTGTTGGGAGAATGGTTTGTCAGTCCTTGGTTTTTTATTCACAACCCCTAGAGCACGTGCTCCGGGTTTGTGAATGTGTGTGTTTTTGCTCACGTTCACAACCCCTAGAGCGCGTGCTCCGGGTTTGTGAATGTGAGCGTTTTTGCTCTGTTTTCTCAGGGCTTGGTGTGGTGGTGGCCGCTGAGGAACTGGAGTTGTGTTTGCATGGTTGGTCTTTACCAGAGTCTTTTGTTTTGTCCTTGGGTTTGACGTATATGAGGTTTGGAGTGCCCTGATGCTTCATCTGCACTCTTGTGCTCAGGGCCAGCGCAACCCATTAGGCAATCTAGGTGGTCACCTAGGGCGCTACAATTTGGGGGGCGGCGACCGCGGCGGTATTTCAGCGGCGGGACCTTCCGCCGCCTCTGGGGGAGTGGGCGGCATTTCGGGGCGGGACCTTCCGCTGCCTAGGGCGGCAGAAAAGCTGGCGGCGCTCCTGCTTGTGCTGTTTTGTGTTAGCGTTGTTAAAGGTCTCAAAGCAGATTCCTGGTTCTTTGGCGGTTCTGGTGGAGGTGTCCCTGTAGCTCCGACTACAGCATTGTCAGGAAAGCTGCCCGTGCCTATGAGGGGGGAGAAAAGACATTTTACGAAACTGAACTTTACCATCTTTCTCACCCACACCTGTGGATTTACTTAAAATACAAAACCTCATGAAACAACCAAACAAATAAGCAAAATATATTTACTGGGCTTCATCCATCCATCAGTCATTGATGCTGGTGAATTTTCCTTTTCAGCTGTCTCTTTCCTTTTTCTTCTGAGCTTGTTTACCCTCTCATGTTTTGACCGTACTGTGAAGCAAACAACATTATAATAAAACACATGAAACTGTCTTGTAAACTTAAAAAAATAAAATATTCGTTAGGGTGTTTTTCTATTTGAAAAGTCACAGCTTTAAAACAAAAGAATCCATTTCAGGCTGTACAACAACCACAGGGTTTGAGTTTATTTCTACCACTTTAAAAAACAAACCCACAAACATTGTTTAAAAATACATCTCATTTTGCAAAATAAAAACCAAACTGCTTTTAAAATCCATTGAAAATACTTTTCAATAAACCCACATGCATTTAAAAGGCACATGGTTGTTCTGTCCACCACCACCCCGCCCCCACCCCTGCCATGTGTGTTTGGGCCTTCAGGTTAAAGAACAAGCAAAAATGTTAAGTTAGGATTACCCCCAAATCCCTATACAACCTGTGTAATACCTGAAGGGTTTTTTTTTTAATTTAACAGTATTAAGCACATCTATAGTTAAAATGTTTTTTACCTTGGCCTGGTGGTGAAATGCAGCTTAAAGTTCCTGGTTCCATGCTAAACAGATCACACTGCAATAAAGATAGGCACCATTATTTACTGAGACAGCATGGCCAAAGAATGGCATTGTATAATATCTATTTTCAGAGTTAAAAACAGGGCGCATACCTCCTCTTGCAGTCCAGCAGCAATTCAAGAGCGTTTCTGTTGAAAGAGGCAGGCTCCAAGCGACCTGAGGTTTTTATACCATCCGAACTCTTTGTTTCAAAATAGTCAGCAGGTTGATTGGCTCACCGCTCCCTAACATTCCCTTTTGTGATCTGGGCTGGGGGAATAAGTTGTCTGCACAACTGGGCTGCTTTTCTTTTCTTTTTTTTTTCTTTTAGTTCAAATACATTTTTCTGTAGGGCCTCTTACAGTACCCATTCCAAGTGGGGGCCCTTTGCAGATATCAATGAATGTCTTGGGGCTTGTTTTTTATCAAGGTCCCCCCTTGCGCTAAATGTTCTTGGGTTAGGCACAGACATTGCATAGCATAACC
>NW_020691936.1:0-7720 GCF_002925995.2 Terrapene triunguis
AGGCTCTGGGAGGGAGTTTGGGTGCAGGAGGGGGCTCAGGGCTGGGGCAGAGGGTTGGGGTGCAGGAGGGGGTTAGGGGTGCGGGCTCCGTTTGGATGGTGCTTATCTCAGGTGGCTCCTGGAAGCAGCCAGCATTTCCCTCTGGCTCCTAGGTGGAGGAGTAGCCAGGCAGCTCTGCAGACACCTCCCCCCGCAGCTCCCATTGGTTGCGGTTCCCAGCCAATGGGAGCTGCGGAGCCAATGTTCGGGCAGGGACAGCTCACAGTGCCCCAGTGGCTGTCCCTGTGCCTAGGAGCTGGATATGCCGGGCCGCTTCCAAGAGCCACATGCAGCCAGGGAGCCTGCCTTAGCCCCGCTGCACTGCCAACCGGACTTTTAATGGCCCAGTCAGTGGTGCTGACCGGAGCCGCCAGGATCCCTTTTTAACAGGGCCTTCCAGTCAAAAACCAGACGCCTGGCAACCCTACTTAGCCATAGTCTCTTTGAGTCTCTTCCCCCGTATGAGAACCCCCACTCCAGGGCACTATCTGTTCCCAGAGGGAGTTCCGCTCACTCCTGGGGTCCAATTATTTCTAGTCCCTGGTGGTGCTCCCCAGATCCCACCATTGGTCATTGGTTGGGAGCAGCCTTCCAGGGCCCCTGGCCTGTATCAGGCTTGTGGTATCAGCCTGTCCCCAAACAAGAGGGGAGCGGGGAAGGACGGAAAGGCTAGCCCCCACCTCAGGTTTACCTCCCCTTGATACTGGAGCTCACTAGCAGCACAGCCTCTTCTCCTGGGAAAACTTCCCCCTTCTCTGGGGGAAGTTTCACCTTTTTCAGCTCCCTTCTCTAGGTGGAACACGTTCTGCACGTGCACCTCACTAGAGTGGCGTGAGTGCAGGAATACTTGTTAGCCTTTCTGTCAGTGGGATGGGCTTGTGACAGTATTATTGACATCTGTTGCTGGAGTGTAGACAGAGCACAAATGTTTCTGTCAAGTAAGCTCATGCCTGAGCCAAAATAAGACGCTTATGAGGAGGGGAGATGAAGTCAGTCACTTACTTGGAAGAAGGAGAGAATTGAGGGCCTGGAAGAGAAAAAGTGACAGTTTAAACTGTCTCCTCCTCTAAAGATAAGCTGCTCTTGGAGCAACAGTGTATGTGCAGCCATTTTCAACCTGCTTTCTAGTGTAAAAACGGAACTAGGAGCTGGTAAATAGGCCAAACTATTTTTTATAAAAGAGAGTGAGTGGAAAACGGCAGTTAGGCATTAACTGCTTCTGAAAGGACAACTGAGTTTCTGGAATACAGGAAGGGGTGTTAGAGGGACTGTTCAGTCCAAGGAACTGTACAAAGAGAACAAGTGGTGAAAAAGCAACAACAAATATATATCAGTTGTGAAAAGATCCTTGTGCAAGGATTCTGGAATAAATGTAATTGGTTGAACTGGCTTTTGATTGTAAAACTGCATTTAGAGATAAATTTGATTATTGTTTGAATATTTGTTATATTGCTTGATTTCTATTTTTGCTAATAAGTGCATTATTATTAAATAACCATAGAAATGGGAAGTGTCCCTTTAAGAACAGACTGCGGCATTTGGTTATAGCATGTGTTTGCAGGAACCGGAGAGCAGTGCGTATATTTCCAGAATGTGGATGACCCAGCCTGTTTACTCTTTTCTAGCATCCTTTTAGGAGGAGCTACTTTTAAGAGTGGAGCGATACAGTCCATAAATCCTCACAAAATTGTCTTTCAGAAGTTCTTTTAAATGAACTGTAAAATTACAAAGCTACCTTCGAGCAGCAACAAGCCTCTCCATGGGTTAGTAAACTAAGGGTGCACTCTCAGATGGTTGAAGAAACAAGCCCAAGACTTGCACCTCACAACGAACCCAAGGAATAAACTAATAGCCAGAGAAAATTGGGTGGATGAAGAAGGGTGGACATGGGAGCAGACAAACAGCACAGAAGTTAGGATGAAGAGGGGGAAAAAAAAGACTATGAGCCTGATTCTGATCTCTTGTACACTGGTATAAATCAGAAGTAACCTTAGTTAAGTAAAATGGGTGAAAATGAAGGGATGTGGGGCCCATTGACTTGAATGGTGTTAAAGGATAAAGTGTATCCAAGATGTTTTATCTTGTCCTTTTGGTTCTTCTCAGATGCAGAACCAGTTTACTACCTAGAGTAACAGACAATGAATAACAGAAAATTTATTCACAAATTAACTATTTTGACAGTTGGCAAAAAATGAATAACTTATTCACTGAGTGGCTGAATAAGGACAAAAGCATGTGAATAATTTAGTAAAAAAATACCAAAATTTATTGGCTAAATATTAGCAATTAATAATTTGTCCAGCTCCAATAATGCCTGATCCATCTGCTACATGGGGACTAGGTCTTATCTTTGCAGGGAGATCAACATGATGCACTAATAAGCTTAAGATAATTGTAGAGCCTATCTATTAACTTATAAACGAATTAAGTCATCCATTTATATGGATATCAAAAATATCCATAGCAGTTAATCACCACAAATTTCAGAAAGGATGTTGTACCTTGTGCTTCAGGACAAACTAATTTTTAAACTACTGGAAATCAGGATGAGGTAACAGATTATCCTATATCTGCCTCCTCCGGGGTTCTCACTCCTTCCTCTGAAGCATCTGCTGCTAGCCATTGTCAGAGACAGGACACTGGATTATATGGCCAAGGGGTCTCTTCCCATTTTTTTAAACTTCAAAAATAATATAGATCCCAGAATGCATTTGAGTCCCTCTATCCCTCAATTCTAAATCATCTTTTCATTAAAACCAGGCCAACTGCGGAACCAAATCCAACCAAGGGTTTGGAATTCCTGCCTGTCATGGAGTCACCGGGCGATACTCTAGAACTACTCCATATGAAGCCAGTCAGACTCTGGGGGAACATGCCTCCTCTCTCTGAGAATACTATTGCCAGGGCAAGAAGCTTAAGAGCTTTGACCTTCCTGGGTCTGATCTCGGAGCATTCAGCATCCCCTTCCACACCGTGCACTTCCCGCAGCAAGTCTGCCCAGGCAGGGCTCCTGGGGAAATCAGAGAGCCCTGCACCCCAACTCCACAGTCAGATGTGACTCTCAGCCACCCGATAAAACAGAAGGTTTATTAGTTGACAGGAACACAGCGCAGAACAAAGCTTGCTATCTCAGAAATCAGTGACTTTCAGCCAACTCCATCTTGGGGAGTCCTGGGCCAGAAGCCCTGGGCTCCCCCTCTTACAGCCCCCCCCCCAAGCAGATTGCCAGCTTCTAGCGACCCGACCTCAGACACCCCCATTGCTCCTCCTCCTTGTCTTTGTCTCACTTGCTGGGCAAAGAGTCACCTGGTCATCACCTGGTTGCATCCCCCTCCTGGGTCTCAGGTTACGAAGGGCATCGGTCATAGCATATGTGCAGGCAGCTGGAGCAGCCTCACCTGCCCCAGAGGTCTCACCCAAAGTCACACACCCTTATTCCCACCACCAAGGTATTGGTGCAGCACACAGGGAAACAGAGGCACACACGATATTCATGGAAAACAGTAACACTGCCATAGGCTCAACAGTAAGACTCGCATACAACGTAACAAGGGAAAATCTCCACTTCATCACATTGCCTTCCATCTGTTATGTTTACTTAAAAATGGCCACAGTAGTTTGGCTTCCATGCCAAATTGACAGAGATGTGGATAGTTGTTCTTGGTTTGGAGTAGATAGCTATTTTCAGATACAAAGATTAACTCAATCAGGAGCCAATGCATTAATGTTGGATCCAATTTATTTTGGCCATGTCTGTTTACAGAGAGTTTCTAAAACTAAACCTCTCTCCTCTCTCTGTGATACAGAAATTAAATAAAAGGGTTTTTTTGTTATAGGAATATTACACTAACAATGAATTCAACCTTTCTTAAATAGAAACTATATGTCTGCAGCATTGATTAATTTAATGTTGCAATAATTATAGCTGAATAATATGTTAGATTTATCTGGTAGCCTGCTATACTGTAGGTTCTACATAGGCAAAGAACACTGGAGAACAAAGAATTTGGATCTTTGTGTGTGAAATAGATAGAGTTAATCTGTAATTGTTAACTAAATACAATTCTTCCTTAGCAAAAAATGGAATAATCTCATTGTCAGGATTAGCTGAGACACAGTGTACAAAATATAGTGGCACTAGAGTAAATGCTGAACCTTGCTGGCATGGGTAATGCAAAACAAAAGATTTACTGCTGAAATTTATTGTTCCACCAACAAATTAAACATAACGCTTATAGTTCATTTTATTATTCTCTGTTGGTTTATTTTTATATTCTAGCACACTAATACAGAGAGTGCCTGAATCACCATTCTGTCGCATTCGTTTTGCACCAATGTAACCCTAGTGGAGTCTCACAGGTGGAGAACTGGTGTAATGATGGGTGAATCAGGCTCTTAGATTTTAATCTATCCTTGGTCACTGCAGTGGGGCACTTTGCATCTTGGAAAATGTATTTTTGGGCACGCAAGCCTGGCATAGCAGTGGATTTTCTGAGGCACTGGAATGGGTGCCATATCCCAGTGGGTCATGAGAAGAATCAAGCCATTATAAATTACCACTGCAATAAGTTATGCCAGACAGTAGCATTAAAATATGGACAATGTTGGAGGGGTAGCGGGAAGGATCTTTGTAATAGCAAGAGTCCCTGGGGCACCAAATGGAGCTGGCATCCAGCTGCCCTTCTGAGTGTGCAGCATGTGTTTCTCCTATGCTAGGCCAGCTGGGGCCTTACTCCATCCCAGCCCCCACTATTGTCTTTGGAGAATCTAGTGCCAGCAGTAGCACTAGACTAGTGCAAGGCCTCCTCTCCTATACCAACTATGGCTGGTCCTTCAAAAGGAGTACCAGGGAGGGAAAGCCTCCTATGCCTTTATCATCTCCACCTTTGCACACTCATGAAGAATAAGCCACCATGTGGCCCATTATTATGCTTACAGATTGCTGTTTTCAAGAAGTGCTGTGCAAATCAAGGTGCTTTGGAGAGCTGAAAATGTACAAGAGATCACAACAGCCACCATCAAAATGTTGCCACCTCTTGATGTAGGATTTGCCAACAATTGTTTAATAATGGCATCAGCAATGACACATAATAGTTTCAAGAGAGAGCAAGTCTGTTATTTAATGAGCTGGCAAGCGTGAACGCATGGCCTTAATATCTGCCAGCTGGAATCAACATTGCTTAGCCATTTGTCAACCTCCTATACTGCTAAGACCTAAAGGGGATTCTCCCGTTCAAGCAGTGGAGGCCTGTGCTTTTGGAACAAGGTGATTAGAGTTCTAGCCCAGCTGTTGGAGTGAAGTTACAAGTGGCTACTGTGCAAACAGAGTAAAGTGTTTAGTTACAACAGGTTAGCCAACTGAAGTGACAGGGAAATGGTGAGCAGAACACAATTACCGGGTAATTACCCAATGATATTTAATGACCAAACGTGGTCAGAGCCTTAATCTTATGTCCCATACCAACGATGTATCAAATCAGGCAGTCTGACACTGTAATTTTATTTTTTCAGTCAGAATAATTGTTTGTATCCTGCCATTATAAAGCTTTCAAAATTTTTGATGCAGTTTTTAATTTTCCCTATAACATTGCATTTTCAGATGTCCTGCCAAAACCACTACTATAAACCCAAAAGAATATAAATAATGAAATTATGTATTGTGCTTTCTGCATTTAAAGTGAACTATTTTTCAGCTATATTTGAAAATAGGGTTTTAGCAAGATCATGCTTATTCTCTAGAATATACTTACTTTAAAGAGTGTGATATAAACCCTCTTTGCTCTTGAGTCATGGACTTTAAATTTAAAAAGTCATCTGCCTCTACTTAAAAAATGAAAATCATTATTTTACATTTGATATAACAAAACCTGGCTCTGGACTGAACAGCAAAAGGCAAAGCATGACAACAGCTTGATTGAATTAACCATCAGAGAGTCTCTTGACTGAATTACAACTTTTCAATTCAGTTCTTTCAGTTCACTCATTTATTTCATCTAGAATATTTCTAGAAAGAAATCCCTGTCTCCTTCCAAATATAAATCTGGCTATTTATCAGGAGACATGCACCCCCCCATCCCCACCCCCACCCCCAAAGATAGTCTTTAAATAACATGAAGGTCTAGAACAAGCAAACAAACATAAAATAACTCAAAGGAAAAGTTAAATTATCATCTTTATGATTAGCTGCTCCTCCATCTTTAATTCACTCCTTTGTGCCTAGAGAAACAGCTGGGATCTGAGATCAGTGTATGATATTACCTACCATACAGTAGGCATAATACCTTGGAACAGCAAAGTCAAGATAGGGACTGAGGGGGAAATGTTTCCCTCATTTCGAAAATCTTACAATGGGAGAAAACTTCCTTGGGAACTATCCATCATCCCCTCCAAAGGGGAAAGGGGGTGCATGCAAATGTTAATCATTAATTACATTAAGTGACTTTACAATTTAGTGTGAAGTTTCATGGATGTTTTAGGTAATTGGCATGGAACTGACAATTCTAATAGTGGCCAAAATCTGGTCTCATTTGCACCAGTGGATATCTGGAGTAACACTCTTGATGCCAGTTGACAGTCCTGGAGAACAATGTCCTCTGTATGCAGCACAGACAGCTTCCTCACAAGCATTATGCCTCAATGCTGTACTGAAGAGACACCCCTTGAGTGAGAAAGCAATTCGTTGTTCATGCTCTTTCAGTTCACAGGCTCTCTCCTCAGCTGTCAATAAGGACAGCAATTAGTACAAAGCATGGTGGCCGTTTTTGATGTGGACACATCTACAAAGAAGCTGACTTCAGTGGAGTTACCCCAGATTTTACACCAGTGCAACTGAGATCAGAACCTGGAGCATTATGTATTTTCTATGTAATTTTACAGAATATTACTGCACATATTTTCTGTTATGTAAATAGTAATTTAGGACTCCACAAGACTTTTAGCATCATGAAACATAATAAATAAAATATTTGGCAGTATTTCTAATATGGGGAAACTGGCTCAGATAAGAACTAACCTGAACCTTCACCCAAAAAAGTGACATCAGGTTTGATCATATTCAAACCTCATCTCTATTATTATTGTTACCAGACCTGGCAGCCTCCTTATTGGTGGGTTAACACAGCTATGCAGTGTCCCCTGAATGACAACACTGGCCTTAGCTCTGTTTAACAAAAGAACAACATCTGTTCATTTCTAGAAGAGAGTACAGAGGCAACTCCCCTCCTTGCACGCTCTCCCCGGGAAATACTTCACTTCAGCTTCCTCTCAGTTACTTCCCCAGACAGGGCAGGGGTGTTTTCCATCTGGGAAGCAGCCGCCACTTCTTTTAGGGGCATTTTGTGGATGTGCTACACACAGACCCAGTCAACACAGTAATTGTGAAATTAGTATTCATTTTCACGTGCCTTTGGCTTACTATGTTCTGGACAGCATTTGAAGTGCCAATGTCCTCTGAGAAAGGCTGTTGCTGAAGTAACTCAAGCCAGGGCCAGCTCCAGGCACCAGCTTAACAAGCAGGTGCTTGGGGTGGCCAAGGGAGAGGGGCGGCACCTGCGGCAATTCGGGGGCAGCAGGTCCCTCGATCCCTCTAGGAGTGAAGGACCTGCCGCTGAACTGCCGCCGCCAATCACGGCTTTTTTTTTTTTCCCCAATTGCCGCCGCCGATCGCAATTGCGATTGCAGC
>NW_020691937.1:0-5452 GCF_002925995.2 Terrapene triunguis
GAATTCAGCTGCGTTATTAACGTAGCTGAATTTGCATACCTTAGTTCGAAGTGGGGGGTTAGTGTGGACCAGGCCTTAGTGTGGCTGCAATTTGATGGTATTGGTCTCCGGAAGCTATCCCACAGTGCACCATTGTGACTGCTCTGGACAGCAATCTGAACTTGGATGCACTGGCCAGGTAGACAGGAAAAGCCCCGCGAACTTTTGAGTTTCATTTCCAGTTTGCCCAGTGTGGAGCGCTGATCAGCACAGGTGACCATGCAGAGCTCATCAGCACAGGTGATCATGCAGTCCCAGAATCAAAAAAGAGCTCCAGCATGGACCGTACGGGAGATGCTGAATCTGATCTCTGTATGGGGAGATGAATCTGTTCTATCAGAACTCCGTTCCAAAAGACGAAATGCCAAAACATTTGAAAAAATCTCCAAGGCCATGATGGACAGAGGCCACAACAGGGACTCTACACAGTGCTGCGTGAAACTTAAGGAGCTGAGACAAGTGTACCAGAAAGCCAAAGAATCAAATGGACGCTCACGGAGGGAGGGGCGACTGATGACTGTAGCTATCCCACAGTTCCCGCACTCTCCGAAAACCATTTGAATTCTGGGTTGAGCTCCCAATGCCTGATATATGTCATTAACACCCCCCCCCCCCCGTAAAAGCAAAGGGAAAAAAATCGTTTCTGCCTTTTTTCACTGTCACCATATGTCTACTGGATGCTGCTGGCAGATGCAGTGCTGCAGCGCTACACAGCAGTATCCCCTTGCCTTGCCTTGCGGATGGCAGACAGTGCAGTGTGACTGGTAACCGCCATCGTCGTCCCGTGGGTGCTCCTGGCTGGCCTCGGTGAGGTCGGTCGGGGCGCCTGGGCAGACATGGGTGCTCTTGGCTGGCCTTGGTGAGGTCGGTTGGGGGCACCTGGACAAAAAAGGGAATGACTCCAGGTCATTCTCTTCTTTAAGTTTTGTGTAATGGAGATTCAGTCCTGCCTGGAATATCATGCCAGCTGGAGGCTTCTGCCTCAGGCTGATCTCCCAGTCGGCAGCACCGCGCGGTCGCACCTACCCCAGCCTACCTCTTGCTCCCAGGGCTCACAATCAGATACTTAGACCTCTACATTTTGCTGCAAATAAAAAAAATAAAGCTGCCGTTTAGAACTGTCCCCCAACATACATATCCTGGGACATTTTGTATTTTACCAGTGTCAACCAAGGGCCCACACACAAATGGAGATTCAGTCCTGCCTGTGCTTCTATCCTAGTGCTTATCACAGATTCCCATTCTCAGCTATAGGCTGAGCAAGTGCAGAATGGTGGTTCACTCAACTTTGCTGTAAGCCAACCGCCCTCCCCTCTGCTTGCAGAGGCAATAAAGTCAGATTTGTTTCAAATTCATGCATTCTTTATTACTTCATCACACAAATGGGGGGATAACTGCCGAGGTAGCCCGGGAGGGGTGGGAGAGGAGGGAAGCAATGGGTGGGGTTATTGTAGGGGCACCCCCTAGAATGGCATGCAGCTCATCATTTCTGCGGGATGTCTGGGGCTCTGACCCGGAGCGGCTGTTTGCTTCTCTGGTTCTTTAGTAGGCTTGCCTGATATTCTAGGCAGGACCGACTCTCCATTAGACAAAACTTAAAGAAGAGAATGACCTGGGGAGTCATTCCCATTTTTGTCCAGGTGCCCCCGACCGACCTCACCGAGGCCGGCTAGGAGCACCCATGACAGCAGCAGACGGTACAGTATGGCTGGTAACCGTCTTTGCTAACTTGCAAAGGCAAGGGGATGCTGCTGTGTAGCGCTGCAGTACCGCGTCTGTCAGCAGCATCCAGTAGACATACGGTGACAGTGAAAAAAGGCTGAACGGGCTCCATGGTTGCCGTGCTATGGCGTCTGCCTGGGCAATCCAGGGAAAAGGGCGCAAAATGATTGTCTGCCGTTGCTTTCACAGAGGGAGGATTGACTGATGACATTTACCCATAACCACCCGTGACAAACTTTTGGCCCCATCGGGCATTGGGATCTCAACCCAGAATTCCAATGGGCGGGGGAGACTGCGGGACTATGGGATAGTGCAAGGCTCCGGAAGTCGACGCTAGCCTCGGTACATGGACGCACACCGCCGAATTAATGTGCTTAGTGTGGCCGCATGCACTTGACTTTATACAGTCGGTTGCCAAAAATCAAATTCTGTAAATTTGGAGTAATCCCGTCGTGTAGACATACCCTAACTTAAACTGGAATATAATGTAATTGAAGGACGGTGATGTGCTGAATCAACCAAAGAAAGCTCTTCTCTCCCCTTGAGTTGTTTGGATTTCACTTACTGTAGTTAATGGAAAACTACTCAGGCTAATATGGCATTCTTTTCTGGAGACTTCCAATGGCCCCACTGACTTTCAGTTCCTCTGAATTTAAAAACAACCCAACCTTGAAGGTATGCTAACAAAAGTTCATTTTTCAAAACAAGATTCCCAGTATGCATCAGGTTCCTTCTTGACGTGACTTTGAGTAATTTTAGATCCTTTGTCAGAATCCCAGGATAACAGCTCCTCAGTTTATAAGCCTTAAACTTGATAGTTTATCTCTTGTAGGGACGCTGGTCTTGTTGGCTCTATTGTCACAACAGCCCTTTGAGAGAAGGCTGCAAAACTGATCAGGGGACCTGAGGAGAGTGACTTACGAAGAAAGATGAAAGAGCTGAATATAGGGAGATTGGGTTAGAAGGAAGAAAAGTCTACTAATATTTAAAGCCTATGAATGTCAAGGAAGAAAAAGAATAACTTAGGGTGGTGCAAGGCTGTGGACTTAGAAGTAGACTGATGAAATCATATAAACAGAACACTTCCTGGCAGTAAGATCTATTAAGCTGTTCAGCAACCTCTCAAAGAAAGTGTTAGGAACCCTTTTAGATACTCAAAACTAGACTGGAGAAAACACTGGAAAATTAATTTTTGGTGGTTTGCAGGGAAATGAACTAGATAACTTAGTCGGACTCCAGGTTCAAGACAGCAAATCACAGAAATTAAATAGGGAAAAAAACTGTTAACTCCCAGCCCCTATTATAACTGCTGCATCCAACTTTCTTCTGTTTATAAAGATTCTCAAATAAATATTGTGTTTGTCTGACCTTTTATGGCGTTTGCAAGCACTTTGGAGGAGCAAACTGCTAAATCGTACTATTAGTTAGAATAGTTAAAGGAAAACATTTCTGTAGAATTGAGATTATTTCAGCCATGCAGTGTGTGACGTGGCTCCATAGTTCTAATTGCTACATGGCAAGTGTTCATTAACATATTAGCTGTTCTCACAAGGCTTTCTCTGCTGATGGTTATACTTCACCACAACATGCTGTTAGTGTCTTTATTGAAAGCATTGTCTCCTCAGGTCTTACTTTTGATGAACGGGATATCATTGAAGGGGCCTTTCGCCGGGGGTTGATTCGAGTCCTGGCAGCAACATCCACCCTTTCTTCTGGGGTGAATCTGCCTGCACATCGGGTAATTATCCGAACACCTGTGTTTGGTGGCAGACTCCTGGACATCCTAACTTACAAACAGATGGCTGGGAGGGCTGGCAGGAAAGGAGTAGACATAGTGGGTAAGTGGAGGCTTTATTAACATTTTCTGAGAACTGTGTTAACCTAATTACAACCAGGGCAGTGCTTTACAATTAGTGACTAATCATGATGAATTCCTTTGGTATTCAGTATGATAAAGTTAATCAAGATTAATTTGTTCGGTATTAATGGGGATATAATTTATAATTCCTAGGGGATTCTGTTTCACTGCATGAATTGATTTTGGTGTCTGCATGTCAGGTTACTGGAGGCACAGTCTATTTTCTTTGAATTTCATATCACCTCTAATACTTTGATCATTTGCTTTAATTGTGTGGGGTATGGCTAGTTTAGCAAGGAGTTTTACAGACTTAAAATTTGAGAGATGATGTTGAAGTTCTAGACCCAGAATTTGGCAAACAAATACCTTCCACTTGGACAAGTAACTTGAATTTATAAGCCTCTCTCCAGGTGAACTGCTTGTTTTGTGAATCTGAAAAATATTGAGTGCTTCCCTCTGGCAGTTCACAGAAAAAAGTATCTTGAGCTGTGCTAGCATCAGTCAAGAACTCTTTTTTGGCATGGCAAAGCAAAGAACTTTGTTAATGTCAGTTTTATTCAGAACGGAAGTTTATTTTATGGCCGGAATTGATAGGAATTGGTTTTTTTTGCAAACGTACAAACAATGTGGAGAGTATAAAGATCAACATAAATATAAAACAGCTGCCCTGCTGCGGGCATTATTGGCTACTTGCTGGAAGTTCATTGCACTCTCTTTATAAATGGATTAGCTCAGGGGTTCTCAAACTTCATTGCACTGCAACCCCCTTCTGACAACAAAAATTACTACACGACCCCAGGAGGGTAGGGGGGTGCAAAGCCTGAACCCACCCAAGCCCTGCTGCCCAGGGTGGGGGAGCCGGGGCCAAAGCCCGAGCCTGTAACCTGAGCCCTGCCACCCAGGGCTGAAGCCCTCAGGCTTTGACCCCCGGGCAGTGGGGCTCAGGCTTTGACTTTGGCCCTGGGTCACAGCAAGTCTTAAGCCAGCCCTGGCTATCCCATGGGGTTGTGGCCCACTTTGCGGTCCCGACCCACAGTTTGAGAACTGCTGGATTAGATTTATGGCTACATTCATATTTAATGCACGGTTGCAGCTTGCAGACACATAGATTCATAGATTCTAGGACTGAAAGGGACCTTGAGAGGTCATCGAGTCCAGTCTCCTGCCCTCATAGCAGGACCAAATACTCTCTAGACCATCCCTGATAGACATTTATCTAACCTACTCTTAAATATCTTCAGAGATGGAGATTCCACAACCTCCCTAGGCAATTTATTCCAGTGTTTAACCACCCTGACAGTTAGGAACTTTTTCCTAATGTCCAACCTAAACCTCCCTTGCTGCAGTTTAAGCCCATTGCTTCTTGTTCTATCCTTAGAGACTAAGGTGAACAAGTTTTCTCCCTCCTCCTTATGACAGCCTTTTAGATCCCTGAAAACTGCTATCATGTCCCCTCTCAGTCTTCTCTTTTTCAAACTAATCAAACCCAATTCTTTCAGCCTTCCTTCATAGGTCATGTTCTCAAGACCTTTAATCATTCTTGTTGCTCTTCTATGGACCCTCTCCAATTTCTCCACATCTTTCTTGAAATGCGCTGCCCAGAACTGGACACAATACTCCAGTTGAGGTCTAACCAGAACAGAGTAGAGTGGAAGAATGACTTCTCATGTCTTGCTCACAACACACCTGTTAATACATCCCAGAAGCACATTTGCTTTTTTTGCAACAGCATCACACTGTTGACTCATATTTAGCTTGTGGGTCCACTATAACCCCTAGATCCCTTTCTGCCGTACTCCTTCCTAGACAGTCTCTTCCCATTCTGTATGTGTG
>NW_020691937.1:5462-5672 GCF_002925995.2 Terrapene triunguis
TAGCTAGTTTGAGCTCATTTTGTGCCTTTGCCTTTCTAATCTTGCCCCTACATTCCTGTGTTGTTTGCCTATATTCATCCTTTGTAATCTGTCCTAGTTTCCATTTTTTATGACTCCTTTTTATTTTTTTAGATCATGCAAGATCTCGTGGTTAAGCCAAGGTGGTCTTTTGCCACATTTTCTATCTTTCCTAACCAGCGGAATAGCTTG
>NW_020691938.1:0-6999 GCF_002925995.2 Terrapene triunguis
GACAGGGAGCAAGGAGGGTCCTGGGGGGGCAGTTAGGGTGGGGGGGGTCCTCTGGAGGGGGTGGTCAGGGGACAAGGAGCTGGGGGGTGGATGAGTCAGGAGTTCTGGGGGGTCTGTCAGGAGGCAGGGGTTGGAGAGGGGTTGGGGGAGGCAGGGAGCGGGGGGGGTTGTATGGGTCGGGAGTTCTGGGGGTCCTGTCAGGGGGTGGGGAGCGGTTGGATAGGCGTGGGAGTCCCAGGGGTCTGTCTTGGGGTGAGGGTGTGGATAAGGGTCGGGGCAGTCAGTGGACAGGTAGAGGGTAAGGTCCTAGGGGGGCAGTCAGGGGACAAGGAGCAGGGAGGCTTAGATAGGGGTTGGGGTCCTGGGGGCAGTTCGGGACAGGGGTCCCAGGAGGGGGTAGTCAGGGGACAAGGAGCAAGGGGGGTTGTGGGTTCTGAGGGGGGGAAGTCAGGGGGCGGGAAGTAGGAGGGAGTGGATGTGGGCAGGGTGGGGGCGGGGCTCCCTGGGTGCACACCCTAATGAAATGGGCTGCGCACGCCTATGTTGGCAATACCCTTATCTTCCTCAGAGAAATATGAAGTGACCACAGCCCGGGGCCCCCCTTTTTGTAGGTACCCCATACAGTGCACATAACCCTCCATAATCAGTGGCATGTCAGAATTTACCACATGTGGTGCATTCAGATGGTAAAAGCCTTTTACTGCCTGTAGGCTGGTTAACAGAGCTGGGATTTCCCCAGAAATAAACTCTTTTACTGTGGCCTCCTGATCTGGAGAGGAGTCCTTCTGGATTCATCTGCATGTACACTCTTCAGAATTAAGGATCTCTCTATCCAGGTTAAGATCCCTTCCAGGACTTTCAAAGACCAGGGACTGTACTGTTTTTCCCTCTGCTTTCAATTCCTGGCTTAGCAACACCCACTTTTGTTCTTTCTGTACCCACACTATTGTGTGGATGACATTCAGCAGGTTAGGACCATTTTTAGTTTCCTTTTTCCTCTGAGAAGAGCTCTTCTTTTTAGCAGAGGTCCAGTTGTTGCCCTGCTTTGCCACTATATCATGATCCTGGGTTTTTAGATCCATGGTTCGGCAGGTGAGCATATGTCCCTATCCAAGCCATCTTCTGTACTGGCGTCAGTCCACAAAACCCCAGCTTTCTCCTTAGCCGAGTTGGATTTTGACCCTGGCTGGACCTTGATCAGGTTTTGGAGCTTGGTCAGCTCCTTTTGCAGCAGTAAGCACTGTTGGTCCGCTGTCTCGTTTTCATCTTTGAGATGAGTCAGCTCTTGTTCCTGTTTTACTGCTCGCCCTACAATCCTTTCCCATGAAGAGCAGATTTCTTCCAGATCCTGCCAGTATTGAGCTACCTGTACCCGTAGTTCCAGAATTTCAGCCTGATTCCGATCAGCCATAGCAGCCTTCTCTTCTAGCTTACCCCAGTCCTTTACAGTAGAGGCCTGCTGTGTAGCTGAGGGGGCTACTGCCATTATCGCAGCATGAAAAAGTGAGGTTCTTACCCACGAAAGCTTATGCTCCCAATACTTCTGTTAGTCTTAAAGGTGCCACAGGACCCTCTGTTGCTTATTGCAGCATTGTTGTACTTAGTGTTTGTGCCACAGGACACCCGCTTCTTTATTAGACTGCTACTCACTCCTTTCGTGAGGCCTTTCTGGGTGCCTAGCCCATCAACCAACCCACTGGTATCCACACAAGCCTCGTGGTACGCTCTGGTCTTAGTCTCTGGCTCTTTTCCCAGTATGGTAAGCTGCTCCTCAAAGGCTTGCCAGGTCCTTTCTAGATTCAGCTTCTGTTGCTGGCTTTCTTTCAGAATTCTGAAAGGAGAGAGTTTCTCTCTCATGTACCTCTATTTCTGTATGGGCCCTGGTCTCTATAATAGGCAGAGCATTCCCTCTCCAAAACAAGGAGATGTTCCAACTCCTTCTGTCTATCTTTTAGATTGGAGACCTCCTCCTCCAGGTTTTAGTTCAGCTCACCTCCTTCACCTGCCTATCATCTTTTGTGTACCCAGTGTCTCGCTCACTAAGCGGACACGTTTTGCTTTCCTTGGATACCTCTTTACATTCGGCCGCCAGCGCCAGCTTTACCTTCTCAAGGTCGGCTGTCTCCTGCTTGGTCTGTCCCAGCTGCTTGGCCAGCTCTTCCACCATTTGAAAACGTGTCTGTTCTATTCCCTGGACCTGGGTCTCATAAGCCTTTAACCTGTTATTTAGTTCATACCAGAGAGCATTCATCTTGTTCTGCAGGTTGTAGGGGTGCCTAGTGCCCAACCAAGGGTCCTGACTATCAGTCATTCTCTGAGCTCCCAGGCTCTGTGAAACAGGTTTCCCTCTGTCTCCAACACCACCTGTCAGGGAACCTTGCTGTCCCTCGGCGCTTCTTATTGGGCTCTTCTCCACAGGAGTAATTTCAGGGCCCCCGCCCAGCTTCAGTTCCTGCAACACATTAGGTACATTCCCCATGTTCTCTTCCCTCAGGACAGACACTGGAGGCTGGGTCTTCCCTTCAGCAAAAGGGTTGTTCAAGACCCACAACTGCTTTCCCATTTCTATCACACGGGCCTCAGTCCTTCTTCCTTGTCTACCAGGTTTGCCAATTACAGGGAGTCCTGGGACTATGATCGTACCAGTACTGCCTTCCTGAGTTAGAGTTTTTTTTGAGGGGGGGCAATACCTTCTTATGTGGCCCATTTCCCCACAATGGGGAAAAAAAACCTGTCCCTGGGGCAGCCTTCCAAGTCCTAAACGGAGTCCCAACGGTCCTCTGTTCTGCCTTAACTATAACCTGGGCCTCAGCCATTCGTGGTCGGGTGTCTTTATTCACCTGGCCTTCACTGGCCCTGCAGCTCTTCTTATATTAGCCTGCTGGGCTCTGATTGGCTGCTTCCCACACAGCCGCTCTAGGTAGCTCGGAGGACCTCTCTACTGCCCTTTTCTGGGGTGGGGTGTGGCAGGGCCATAAGGCCTTCAGCAGGGGGCCTCCGGACCTAGTCCTCCCCATCACAGCAACTTTAATGGGTTTTGTTACTAAATATTAATATTTAAAATTCAGAGGTAATTTTATAATAAATAAACAATGTCTCTTCAAAACACAGTAACTAATTTGTCTCAGTCTTTAGGGGGTTTTATTGTACAAATTGTTCTTTTGGTCTAGTAGCTATACTGAATGTTAGAGCACTATAATTCACCATATAATAAAATAAAACTATGGATCGCCGCTAAAGCTTATCAAGAAATGCCTTTCATGGAACAGCTGAAAGTTCCATCATCTTTGTGTGAAATGACAGGAAGTCTCTAAACAAAAGTAACATAAGAAATGAAGAGGTACAGTTACTGTGTCAATTTTTTGTACTTACGCTTGTGAGTAGGTGTTTCAGCTGATCATTAAGAGCAGGGCCAACAATGGCACTCAGCTGTACCAAGGCATTCAATCCTCTTTCAAATACTTCACCGTTTGAATGAGCCTTGCAAGGGAGGGGGGAAAATTAATAAACTGCTATCAAACAGTAATCCTCAATCAAATGTGCAAGCTCGCTAAAACAGCAATCTCTTGAGTACAATAATTAGCACTTACACAGTGCTTTACTTTTTCAAAGCACTGAAACTAATATTTGAAGAGGTTTAGAAACACAAGTACAGCATTATAGAATATGTTAATATCAAGCATGTAACATTTAAATGCCAATGTATTTTCAGGGGGGGAAAAGGAAACACACACACAACACAGCACAGCATCCAATATTGGATGCTAATGGCAAGTTTCAGAAGTTTTTCATAATGAAACAGACTTTTTCATTTATTCTGTTGTGTGACAACTAATCATTTATTTATTTGATAGGAGAGCAAGCTAGGTAGTTAAACAGCATGCAGTATCTTTGGGGGAACATATTTTATTATGTTTATGTAACACTGTGGGACAGGGAATGTGATTATGTTCTACTCCCTGGGGGAGGGTTACCAGAGCTCCTTCAGGAATTAAAACAGTGTGTGTGTGGGTGATTAAGATGAAATACTCACTGAAAATCAGTGAGAAATCACCTCCTTGGGGAGGTTCACATATACTGATTCAAACTGGGTTCCTGGGACTAGGAAAATAAAGCATTTTTGGCTTAAAAAGGCTGTGTGTGAACTGACTCAGGGTCTTCTTTTTGATCCAGCAAAAGGACAAGACCTTCCATACAGAGGGGCACCAACCATGTGAAATACTTTGGCCTACTAGGGCCCCATAAGACTGATGGGTGGCTCCTGGTATGTTTAGTGTGTGTTTAAATCAGTTTATTGTTTTTTATTATGTCTTCTCTGTAATGCTTTCACCTTAAAAATAAATGTACTTGCTTAGAAAGAGCTGTGTGGTAACTTGTAACTTCTGGCAATACACTGCTCATAGCCCTTGGAGAGAGAAATCAATTTTACAGGTGCTGGCCATTAGGTAGACTTGCTTGCTGGGGTTATCCCAGTGTAAGGCAGGGCTATGTGCAGGCTTAAAACCCCATGTCAGATGGGAGTGAGGCAAGGGTCCCCACACACAGAGACTGGTGATGGCTGCAGACCTGAGACCTGACTGGGCACTCCTGAAGTGAAACATGAAGGATAGAATACAGGTGCAGTTACTCTGAAACTGTGACAAGTCCATCTACAGAATCTCAGTTTTAGTCAGGTGTTTGCTACATTACCCCTTAACATTTTTAAAAAGCATTCAAGAAATGTGGATTAGCTGGAATTATAGTATAGTAAGTAATATTTTAGCTAATAAATCAGTAAACCCAGTTTATTGTAGTGTTAGGTTGGAAGAAGATATTGAATGAGGTTCCTGCAAGGATCTATTGTGGATCATTAACAAATGTGTTACAGAACACTGATGACTGTTTTGTGTAATGATCAACTATGTATTATACTGTATTGTAGTGGTAATGGGAGGATTAGATGTATATGAAGTACTTCTTAGGCCTCAGTTAGAGAAATGCATTTAGTTTTCAGCATTGCATTGTAAGAAGACAAGTGGGAAAAAGTTCAGAGAAAAAGGATAAACATTGAAAAAGTTTGAACAACTAGAACTGCCAGAATAGGCCTAGGGAACTGATAAAGACTATAATTACTACCATAGGCGCCGCCTTCTGCTCCCACTGGTGGGTGCTCGACCCCCCTGTGCCCCCCCCCACTTCCAACTCCTTCCCCAAAGTCCCCGCCCCAACTCTGCCCCCTCCCTGTCCCTATTCCAACTCCTTCCCCAAATCCCCGCCCCGCCTCTTCCCCACCTCCTCCCCTGAGTGTGCCACATTCCCGCTCCTCCCCCTCCCTGCTAACGCCGCCAAACAGCTGTTTGACGGTGGGAAGTGCTGGGAGGTAGGCGGAGGAGTGGGGATGCGGCGCGCTCTGGGGAGGAGGAGGAGGAGGAGGAGGAGGGGAGTTTGGCTGCCAGTGGGTGCAGAGCACCCACTAATTTTTCCCCGTGGGTGCTGCAGCCCTGGAGCACCCACGGAGTCGGTGCCTATGAATATTACTTGACTCATCTGCAGTGCCCGTAACGTAAGGATCTCAAAGAATTTTCAAATATTAATCCATCCCTGTAAAACCCATGGGGTAAATAACAATTACGATCCTTTTATAGGTGAACAAATGGAGGCACAGCAAAATTAAATGAATTGGTTCAATTCATACAGCAAGTCAGTGGGAAAACTAGAAATAGAATCCTGAAAAGAGAGTTGGGCCCAGATCCACAAAGGGAGCTAGGCATTGCAAAGCTGAACCTCTGAGCATGCCGATCAGATCAGGCCCCACAGACAAAACAGGCACTTCTCTGCCTATCTTGCCCTGGCTCACAGATAACAATAAGGCTTAGGTGGGAGAGAGGAATCCAGATGCCTAGAGTGAGGCAGCAGTGTGCATGCTCAGAGGCAGATACTTACATGCCTAGGGAACTTTTAGTGGAAATTTAGTGGAGTTCAGGTTCCTACAGGGCTGGATAGCAGCCAAGTGGGGGGTTTTCAGGATTGCAAAGGAGCCTAAATCTGGGTTTTAGGCACCTAAGTATCTTTGCAGATCGGGGCCATTGTATTAAGAGTCCCCATACAGGTCCATTCCATTTTGCCTTGCGATAACCTTTCAATTCCTTCAAATACATTACTATAATACACATTTTTAAAAAGCATGCTTAATCCCATTTTCTAATGTTATTCCTCTTTCCCCATTGATCTATTCCATTTCATCCTTTGAACCCCTTTAATTTTATTTCAATCCTTGCATAAAACAGTCTTATCTATTTGCTCTGGGGTCTGTTCATTTTACCTCCGATTATATGCATATTATACACAAAGCACAATGATGTTGAAGTTCTATTGGTGCCTATTTCATAGAATCATAGAATATCAGGGTTGGAAGGGACCTCAGGAGGTCATCTAGTCCAACCCGCTGCTCAAAGCAGGACCAATTCCCAGCTAAATCATCCCAGCCAGGGCTTTGTCAAGCCTGACCTTAAAAACCTCTAAGGAAGGAGATTCCACCATCTCCCTAGGTAACCCATTCCAGTGCTTCACCACCCTCCTAGTGAAAAGGTTTTTCCTAATATCCAACCTAAAATTCCCCCACTGCAACTTGAGACCATTACTCCTTGTTCCGTCATCTGGTACCACTGAGAACAGTCTAGATCCATCCTCTTTGGAACCCCCTTTCAGGTAGTTGAAAGCACCTATCAAATCCCTCTCATTCTTCTCTTTTGCAGACTAAACAATCCCAGTTCCCTCAGCCTCTCCTCATAAGTCATGTGCTCCAGCCCCCTAATCATTTTTGTTGCCCTCCGCTGGACTCTTTCCAATTTTTCCACATCCTTCTTGTAGTGTGGGGCCCAAAACTGGACACAGTACTCCAGATGAGGCCTCACCAATGTCGAATAGAGGGGACTGATCATGTCCCTCGATCTGCTGGCAATGCCCCTACTTATACAGCCCAAAATGCCGTTAGCCTTCTTGGCAACAAGGGCACACTGT
>NW_020691939.1:0-7141 GCF_002925995.2 Terrapene triunguis
GCGGGGGGGGGGGGTGTTACAGCGGGGCGGCGCTCTTCTTTTTTGCCTGGGGCGGCAAAAAAGTTAGAGCCGGCCCTGGCTATAAACTGCAATTTCTTTATCATTGCCCTTGTTTCGTCATGTAAGAAGGGCATAGTTTTTAGTCCCTGTAAACTGGTAGCTCACTGAGGCGCAAAAACCAAGTCAGCTAAATAGGCTATTCTTGACAGCCATAACTCATCCACAAAAATCAATCAATATACACATTCAAAACTAAAATCACTAAGGAAAACTTGTACCTCGGAATGGAGTTCAAAGAGACTAGTTAAAATCTTCCATGCAATAGCGATCTCACTTCTGTATGGAGAAGCTTTTGATGATCATTACCTATATCATTGCACAAAACTGAAAACAAAAACGTTCAATGCCTGTGCTTTAATACAGCTGATCATCTTCACAGTAGGATATAAAACTACATTCAGATTGACAGCCATTCTTTGGTAACTAGTGCCTCTCAATGAATCCTGCAGTAAGTAAAGTTAGTATTAGGTGCCACCACTTTAATTTTTTCCAAAACACTGCCAAATTTTCCAGTCATTGCTTGTGCACTGTCAGAGTGCACACTGATGTGGTTATGCCACTCCACACCATTTGCTGTGATACTCATTTAATCTGCTAAAAATTTCTTCTGCCATTGTATATCTTGATAGACCTTCACAAAACAAGAACTCTTCTTTAACTGTAATTTCTGATTCAAACCTTATATACATGTAATATCAATACTTTAGTCTATGCATTGAACTTACTCTGTTTTACACATTTTATGAACTTTTCCTTTACTTGAGACACCAGGTCTTGAATTCTTCTTGATACACTGTTAATTAAAGAAACAACATCAAGCTGTTTGAAACTATCCCTAAGAATCAATGACAGTGTCTCTTGCCACAGGTAAGACAAAAGTCTCACCAATTGTATGAGGGTTTCCAATTTGAGCAATCCTCAAGCTTATGTGGTATGATGCTTCTAACACCTTCACATTAGTGCCAGTGAGGTGTGTTATTGTTTTTTGGATGTCTTGCTGTACATTTATCTTCCTCCTTAAAAAAGGTTTGTCTATGTAAAAGGCTGTGCTTTGTATTAAGATGATGTTGGAGTAGTGAAGCCTTTACTGAATGATGGTCCATAGGAAATAGAGCACTGAAGCGCTGGTCACGGTCATCACTCAAAGTAAATCCAAATGATAAGTAGCTGGGATCATACCATCGAACAATCTTATACTTATTACTTGGAACAGGAAACCAATTAACAATACCTAAAATCTCTGTTTTTTTCCCACTAGATCTTGATTTACACTCCTGCCTATATCCTCAAGAGGCCCTGGGTGAGTTTTTGTGGGGGGTTTTGAAGCTACTGCTAGTTAGCTACTTATCTGTAGCTGAACATCACAATTATATTTACAAATATGAACAACTTCCACAATCGAGTGAAAACCGAAACAAGTGATACCAAAGCACTCAGATGAATGGTCCAAAGGGGGAGGATTTCTGAGTACACACAAACTCATTGAGCCAAGGCCTAAGCCACATCCCCGGAACATGACTGCCTGGCTAAAGGTGGCCTGACTGGTGGAGATCTGTATAGGGCAAGCTAGAAGAGAAGGAAGGTTGACTGGGGGAGTATGGGGGCCCTGGATGCTTTTAAATGCTGGGGAAACTGTATAGGGGATCCCTTCCCCATTTCTAGGAAGAGGTTCTGATTGCAGCCAGTCATTGTTCTGCTGCTGTAGGGCCAGGTGGTTCTCCTTAGTCCTGTAACCAGGCTTTTATCCTCTCGATCCAACTGACCACCCCACCCACCAGCTTCCCTGCAGAGAAAGGAGTGAATTCCCCAGGTGACCCCTGCCTCCCCACCGTGCAGGGGCCAGGCTGTAGCCTCTGTAGGGTAGGGAGAGCAAGGGGTGCTCCTGCTCTGCAGCAACTTCCTTGGATGAGGGGAGGGACTTTGATCTTGGGGTTTCCTGGGGTGCAGATTTTTCAGACACTTTGAAGCAACCCTGTAGGCATGTATCTTTTTGGAATGAGAGGTGCTCTGGTGCAGCAATATGGAGCTTTGTGATTCCTTCGGTGTTCAAGCTGTGCAGCTTGGGCCAGGCTGAAGGCTAGGCCTAGCATAGAGCCAGCCAGCTGTGCACCAGCTGAGAGTACAGTGCCCATCTACATAGCCACAGTGCATAACACACCACTAAATAAAACTACTTTGCCACCATGACTGATGAGTGTTATTCATCATTATAGCTGACAGTGGCCAGAAAAGTGTATCTTGGTTCTTGGACATTTTCTGGTGCACTACTGTGCACATAACTGTTCATTTGAAACTGAATTTTTTTTTGGCATACCACTTCCAACAAGCTCACATGCCACCAGTGGCACGTGTACAATTTGGAAACCCTTGCTCTAGCTGCAGCAGCCACCTACAACCATACTAAGAATCTGCTACCCCCATGAGCTGTCTAATGCTTCTATCTAGCTCTGACTAAAGCGAAGCTAAAAACCTTGAAGAAACTGTCTCTTCTCGTTATATTTCTAGTATGTCCTACTTCTGATTTTTTTTCCTATTGAAGCCAAGACAAAAATAGTGTTCAACAAAAGTTGAGATGAAAAGCTTCCGTATTGCACAGAACAATTGGTGACAGCCAGGATGTAACATGCTCTCAGCGTTTAAAGTATTTGCACTACAGTTAATTACTTACTGTGCTATTCACTTCGCATGAAACCCTTGTCTCAGTAATTGGACACATCACTGGGTGAGCTGAAGTTGTAATTTGCTGCTGCTGACTACATTTGCTATGTGTAGTCTGTTAGACTCAGTCTATGACTCATTGGGATCCAGATTGGTTTCTTCTATTCAGAGAATTTCCTCTGCCTTTGTCCCTTCTCAGCATGGATGTCTCTGATTTTGCACCCTGTATTTTTAGTTTGAACACTTTGCTCTTACTCTGCAGCTTCATTACCTCTTTAAATGACTATGGGCAGGGTTCAGAGAGATTTTGATGGTTTAACAATTCTGGGGTCTAGCCTGCTGTTGATGGGTGTGTAACTCATGTTACTGTTAATAATGAAAGTGAGCTTACATTTCTATAGCACCTTTCATCCTGAAGGATCCCAGAGCACCTTAGGAATTATGGACCATATCTTCAGCTGGGGCAGACCAGCATTGATCTCTTAAATTCAATGGAGCTACACCAACTTACAGCAGAAGAGGACCTAGCCCTGTATGATGTAGACAGGAATAATTTCACCTACCATTATAATACAACCACCCTGGGCAAAATGCAGAAGCTATTTGACAGCACACAGCAACATTACGTAACAATTTAGGACAGAAAGCGAAGAGGAAGCCCATATGTAATTAAGGGGAAATTAGAGATGCATGATGATTGTTTGGCCCATAAGAAATGAGATGATGGTCTCAGTCAGAGGCATTTTGGGAGAAGGCAGTGTAGGGGAAAGGTGCATAGCTGCAGCTCATGCTCAACCTACTCTATGATTAGATAGAGAACTTTATTCTTCAGGACTGACCAGCTGGCACACTTGATGAGCAGTAAAGTTTCTTAAACTTTACTGCTCATCAACTTCAGAAATAAAAAAGCTGTCTAGTTCAGTTTTATTCTTCCTGGAATAATCAGGTGGTGCCATATTTTGGGGCATGTTGGATTTAATCCATAACTTGTTATCTTTAAGAAGTCCTTTGTGGATGGCAGGCTAGTACAGTAGGGTTTTTTTCTGGGTCAAGAAATAAAATTTGAATAGTTAAAAAAAAAAAAAAGAGAGAGAAAGTGTACTGCAGCAGAAATATAATCAGGCTTCCAGCCAAATGGCTTAGTAGACTTGAAATGCTTATACCACATATGCATAATTATTCTTCAACTCCTGTTAACAGTAAATGGAACAGTTGCTACTGATCATTTTTTGTTTGCAAGAGATTAGCAGTGAATATTTGTAGTCTAGAAAAGGCAAACAGCTGAAAGGGCTTTGGGGTTTCAGGATCCTTTTGTTATTCTAGGTGTAGACAGATAGTCTGTAACCCCTTCAAGAGGGCTATCTTCTGGACCCTTGTCCCCTGATTTTGCAAAATCAGCCTGATTTTGGGTTGAGTGATGCTTCCTGCTGGAGGGTAGTTCCCTACCTAGACATTTGTTAAGAAGGGACTGCCCACTGTTCCAGGCTAGAAACAGAAAACATCTAAATATTAAGGTCTACCAATGACCCTTCCCCTTAGAAGCTTAGCATGTGTGATATACCCACCAAATCTTAACAGATAATCTCTGGTAAAAGCTCCAGAGGAAGAAGAAAACACTCAGAGTCCTTGCCAGTATAATCTGAAAGATGAAGTGCTTCTTGCCCCCATATCTGCTAATCAGTTTAGCCTAGTGATGCTTCTCCCTCAAAGAAAACTGCCTACAAGTTTGTGTAGGGTATAAATGCCAAAGAGAGGAATTGCTGAGTTGTCTCAAAGGAGAGCTCCAAAGAGCAGAGAGAGGAAAGTGATCAAATGAAAATTTAGGAATTTTATCCTGATATTCAGCCTAACAATGAGGTCTGCTAGCCTTTGAGAGAGGACTTGTGGAAGGCCCTTCTCTTGGGTCATTTAAAATTGCACTGCATAAAATAAATGCAGCACTCAAGCCTTCAGTGCAGTGAAATGACTGATTCCATACATATTTTCCACCATTGACATCTACAGACAAGGCTTGGAAACAGCCAGTATGCACATGTATGTCAGAATGGCACTTCTCTAAACAGCAGTGTTTTGCACCACCCCTTTTTTTCTGCTCCTTTCCACACAACTGACCAATCAGCCACTGGTGTATTCAGAAGTGCAGCTTCCTGAGACTGGCATAAGAGCCCAAGCTTTGGCAGCTGCTTCCCTGCCAGCTGGCAGCAAAGGGAACACACCCAGAGAAGGAGCTGCAAAAACAGGAAAGCTGCTGTGGGTGCCATTTCCTGCCAGCAGCTTTTGAGTACCTGGGAATAGCGGCAGCTGCCCAAGAAGGGTAGTCCACCCTATTGCATGACACCAGACTCCAGCAAGGGATGCTAGCGTGCCTCAGTGATGGCCTAGTAAGAGACCCCAAGATCCCACTACAAGGTCCCTGACCTTAGTGCACACCACTGCATGGAATCCCAGAGAGGGATATGAAGCCCAGTGAGTGACCCTAGTACACTGTCACTGGTATCTATGAGTTTTGCTGTTCCTTTTCTATTTTGTCTAGATGCTGTGCCCACAATGGTATTTGCCCACTGCTACAGTATCTTGAGCATGCTGGGGGTGAGTGGGCAGAACACCATCACCTATTTTTTTCCTTAATTTGGTCTCTGTTGACACGGTGACTATAGTTCCCTTAACCCACCCAACAATATTGTTAATCTTTCCAGCTATACTCTTAGCCCAGCAGAACAGTCTGTCCTATCTCGGGGCCTCTCCTTTTGTCCCTCCAGACCCACGAACATGATACAGTTCTGCGGTGACCTAGAATCCTACTTTCGACGTCTCCGACTCAAAGAATATTTCCAACATACCTCTGAACAGCATACTAACCCACAGAATCCCCCCTACCAGCACTACAAAAAAAAAGGATTCTGCGTGGACTCCTCCGGACGGTCGAAACAACAGACTGGACTTCTACATAGATTGCTTCCATCAACGTGCAAAGGCTGAAATTGTGGAAAAGCAACATCACTTGCCCCATAACCTCAGCCATGCTGAACACAACGCCATCTACAGCCTCAGAAACAACTCTGACATCATAATCAAAAAGGCTGACAAAGGAGGTGCTGTCGTCATCATGAATAAATTGGAATATGACCAAGAGGCTGCTAGACAGCTCTCTAACACCACATTCTACAGGCCATTATCCTCTGATCCCACTGAGGATTACCTAAAGAAACTACACATCTGCTAAAAAAACTCCCTGACAAAGCACAGGAACAAATCTGTACAGACACATGCCTAGAACCCCGATCAGGGGTATTCTATTTGCTACCCAAGATCCATAAACCTGGAAATCCTGGACGCCCCATCATCTCAGGCATTGGCACCCTAACATCAGGCTTGTCTGGTTATGTGGACTCTCTCCTCAGGCCCTTCGCTACCAGCACTCCCAGCTATCTTGGAGACACCACTGACTTCCTGAGGAAACTACAATCCATCGTTGATCTTCCAGAAAACACCATCCTGGCCACTATGGACGTAGAAGACCTCTACACCAATATTCCACACAAAGATGGACTACAAGCTATCAGGAACAGTATCCCCGATAATGTCACAGCTAACCTGGTGGCTGAACTTTGTGACTTTGTCCTCACTCACAACTATTTCACATTTGGGGACAATATATACCTTCAAGTCAGCGGCACTGCTATGGGTACCCGCATGGCCCCACAGTATGCCAACATTTTTATGGCTGACTTAGAACAACGCTTCCTTAGCTCTCGTCCCCTAACGCCCCTACTCTACTTGCGCTACATTGATGACATCTTCATCATCTGGACCCATGGAAACGAAGCCCTTGAGGAATTCCACCATGATTTCAATAATTTCCATCCCACCATCAACCTCAGCCTAGATCAATCCACACAAGCGGTCCATTTCCTGGACACTACTGTGCTAATAAGCGATGGTCACATAAATACCACCCTAGACCGGAAACCTACTGACCACTACACTTACCTACATGCCTCCAGCTTCCATCCAGGACACACCACACGATCCATTGTCTACAGCCACGCTCTAAGATATAACTGCATTTGCTCCAATCCCTCAGACAGAGACAAGCACCTACAAGATCTCTATCAAGCATTCTTAAAACTACAATACCCACCTCCTGAAGTGAAAAAACAGATTGACAGAGCCAGATGAGTACCCAGAAGTCACCTCCTACAAGACAGGCCCAACAAAGAAAATAACAAAACACCACTAGCTGTCACCTTCAGCCCCCAACTAAAACCTCTCCAGCGCATCATCAAAGATCTACAACCTATCCTGAAAGATGATCCCTCACTCTCACAGATCTTGGGAGACAGACCTGTCCTCGCTTACAGACAACCCCCCAACCTAAAGCAAATACTCACCAGCAACCACACATCACTGAACAAAAACACTG
>NW_020691940.1:0-4273 GCF_002925995.2 Terrapene triunguis
TTTCAGAGTAGCAGCCGTGTTAGTCTGTATCCGCAAAAAGAACAGGAGTACATGTGGCACCTTAGAGACTAACAAATTTATTTGAGCATAAGCTTTCGTGGGCTATAGCCCACTTCTTCGGATGCATAGAATGGAACCGAAGAAGTGGTCTGTAACCCACAAAAGCTTATGCTCAAATAAATTTGTTAGTCTCTAAGATGCCACAAGTACTCCTGTTCTCTTTATAGACTAACAGACATGGGGGAAGTGGGGAAGTTTAGGCTTGAAATTAGACAAAGGTTTCTAACCGTCAGAGGGGTGAAATTTTGGAACAGCCTTCCGAGGGAAACGGTGGGGGCGAAAGACCTCTCTGGGTTCAAGATTAGGCTAGATAAGTTTATGGAGGGAATGGTTTAATGGGATAACGTGATTTTAGTCAATTAGGTAATAAAGTGCCATCGCTGGTAAAATGTGGGTCTGGCTAGAGAATCTTGCCTGTATGCTCGAGGTTCTACTCATCGCCATATTTGGGGTCAGGAAGGAATTTTCCTCCAGGGTAGATTGGCAGAGGCCCTGGAGGTTTTTCGCCTTCCTCCGCAGCATTGGGCAGGGGTCGCAAGCTGGAGGATTCTCTGCGACTTGAAGTCTTTAAATCACGATCTGGAGACTTCAACAGCTGAGTTAAGGGAAAGTGGGTGGGTCAGCTTTTGTGGCCTGCATCATGCGGGAGGTCAGACTAGATGACCATAATGGTCCCTTCTGACCTTTAAGTCTGAGTCTATGAGTCTATGAGACATTTTGGAGCGTAAGCTTTCATGGGTGAATACCCACTTCGTCAAATGCAGAGTTTTAACACTAATTGTTCCAGCCCCATCTCTCTGCCTCATTGACTTGCATTCCATGTCTTAGGTGAAAACCATTTTTCTCTCCTGCCTATAGCTCTTACTACTTGTCTTCCTCTGTTGTTAACTATGTGAAGCTTTGTGGGATACAGTCTGTGTGAGAGAGACTATAAAATAGAGTTGTTTTGCACTGTTGCTTTCCATGGAAATTTTGGGTATGTTGGGTTCGGCTGAGTCTTAGGACTCTTTTTTGTGGCTTTGAAAACATCCAGGGAGAGATGCCTTTCATTTTTCGTATCCAATAGCTTAATCTTTTTAAAATGGCTTTAGTGTAAAGGGACACTGTCAAGTCAAATTTGACTCAAAATTTAGATTTTGCAAAACTTAAAACTGATGTTTCCATGAGTTTTTATTACAGTAAAAAGATTTTTATACTAAATTTTGTAATTTTTCTGTTTTGTTAGAAATTAAATGAAGAAAGGAAGCAATATAATATATTATAAAGCAGTTCTTGATTTTACAACCTGTTGTAAGGAAAGTAAGAAAATGTGTTTTTTAAAGGTGACCTGACAATGAAAAAATATTGGCCTTGTGTACTTTTAGCTACTTTTGTGTTGTATATTGTAGGTCTGGAAATGAAAGGCAGCTTCAAAAAGAGCTCCTCTGCTAATCTGTTTTTTACATTAGAAATCCAGGTCCTCTTCTGGAAGATTCTATGGGCATGTTTACATGCAAACTTGCACTGAAAAAACTGAATTACTTGTAGTCTGTACCTTTTGTTATTATGATACTATTTCTGAGTGCGGACATTCTTATTTTAGAATAAAAGTGTCCTGTTTTGGTTTAGCTTAGGTCACTAAAAACTGACTGATCAGGAGCACTCTTAAGAGTGTCCACACACAAAACATCCATTAAAATAACAAACGGTGTGGGTTAAAACTGATTCAGTTATTTTGGGACAGTTCAGTTACTTTGTGTGCAGACCAGCCCTTAGCTGACTGGAGAACTAGTGAAATGGTAGCATTATATGAGCCAAGAGAGTGAAAGCCAAGCAGTTGAGAGGGGAAGAGGTTATTATTATAAGCCTACTAAAAACGGTTTTGTTTTGTTTTTTAATCCTCCCATTTAACTGCAATGCTTGACTAACATTTTGGATAATGGAAGCCTTTATTAAACATTCAGTACTCCCATCCTTTCTGTTAGGCCAAGTCTACGCTTAAAAGTTTTGTAGGTGTAACTGTCAGTTAAGGGTGTAATCTGTTCATTGATTTTATTAGATATAACTATGGTTGCAAAAGCCCTAGTGTAAACAGTTACACCAGCAAAAGCTTTTTCTTTTTTTTTGCTGGTTTAACTTATTTTGCTCGCTGAACTGGAACAAACTTTTTTTTTTCCCCCCTGATGTAATTGCATTTACAGTAGTTAGCCTGGTGTCAGTATAGCTATACTGGCAAACCTTATATGTGTTCACAAGGTCTTAGTGTGAGGTGGGTGACAAGACCTGCCTTTTACAATGGATCCTACAAGTCTTTATTTCAGCAATATAAGATCATGCAGCTCATATTTGCTCTGAGCACATGTCGTCTTTGAAACAGTTGCATTGTTAGAGGTGGACTTTTTAATGTACGTTTTGTTTATCGTACCCTAAAATGGCTGTATTGGACCCTGCCATTTGCTCTTATCCAGTCCCAACATGGTGGCTGCATAACTGCATCCAAGGCAGAGGTATCCAGAAAGTGGCCCCAAGGAGTTCTACAATGCAAATAGCACCATCTTTAATATAGAGGTGTATCTAGTGGAGACTTCTGTAGCTTCTCCTATGAAAAGTAAGTGTTGCATGTTGGGTCCTGTTGTCTGTGCAGGACCACATCTCACTTGGAGCTGAGGGGGATGTAAATCTACTCCATTTATGGAAACTAAGTGTGATGTGCGGGTTCCTGGCAAGTTGCCAGCATACCCCTTGAATGTACAAAGCATGACTCCACCCTTGCAATAAGGAAGTGACTGGTGACAATGATTAATTTTTGATATGCTGCTACTACATTACCTTCTACTCTCTCATTGGTCCAATTCTGAATTTATTTACATTTAACAATAACAATGTCCTCAACAAGCCTCTTTTTGCCCATCCTGTCGAGGAGCATATCCTCATCCTTCTCCCCGCCCCCCAATCCCCTCTTACTGTTTTTGTGTCACAGTGAAGTTGAGGCAGAGGCTTATTTAAAAGATGACTGGCTCAAGATGGACAGATATGATAGCATGTTAAATATGTCTCACGTTGGTCTGTGGAGGTTTTGTGAGGCTGAACTTGAGGATGAGAGCCAGGAGCTCCTGAGTTCTAATCCTGGCTCCACCACTGACTTTCCTCTCAGACCGTGTGCAAATCACTTAAACTCTCTCTAACTCAGTTTTCCCATCTGGGAAATAATACTTAACTCCCCTTTGTGAAGTAGATGAGTCAGCTTCAGTTAATATTTGTCAAGCACTCTGTAGATCAGGAGTTCTATATAAAGCTAGTTATTTATTATTAACACAAAGATATTCTTAGCACCTGAAATGAGTGATGACAGAAAACACAGATTCTGCTGGGATATAGCCATGTAAAACAAGGCAGTACCGCTTTGTAAAGCTTTAAGTAAACTTCTTTGACGTCATTAGAATTTTCACTCTCAAAGCTTCTGTTTCAAAAAATCCCCAAAAGGCAAAGTGAAACTCAGCCCAAATTAACTGTGTTTTGTTTGGAAACCCTAAATAGGCTTGCTATCTCTCGAAATTCAGCCCAAGATTCACCAGAGGTTTGCAAACTTTGCCCCCTGTTTCAGGTTTGTTGTGAAGCCTGAAATCAGGATTTCATTATGAACATATTGCTGTATTCCAGTAGGGCTATGTGCGCATTTTCATGTTAAGGAGTAGGCGCAGCTGCCTAATTGCACTTTGAAATGTATGATTGTCTCAGTAAAGTGTTTTTAAGAAGTAGGCATGTAACTTTTATAAAACATTTTGTAACCATTAGCTTAAATTGTTCTATTTGGGACAATATGTGAATCCCAATTGGGAGGTCTAGGGTGGATATTAGGAAATAATATTTCACTAGGAGGGTGGTGAAGCACTGGAATGGGTTACCTAGGGAGGTGGTGGAATCTCCATCCTTAGAGATTTTTAAGGTCCGGCTTGACAAAGCACTGGCTGGGATGATTTAGTTGGTGTTGGTCCTGCTTTGAGCAGGGGATTGGACTAGATCAGTGGTTCCCAAAGTGGGGTTCGCGAACCCCTGGGGGTTCGCAGGACATTTCAGGGGATTCGCGAGAAAAATTTCATTAATGGCGGCCAGAGGACTCTGCTGGGACCCAGTTGCAGGGCAGACAGCCCGAGCCCCAGGGAGAGCGGGGCCGGGCAGTTTGAGCAGGCAGCCCGAGCCCTCCCCTGTCAGCGGGGGAGCCGGCAGCCTGAGC
>NW_020691941.1:0-5182 GCF_002925995.2 Terrapene triunguis
GGGGGGGGGCGGCCAAAATTGGTTTTGCCTTGGGCGGCAAAAATCCTAGAGCCGGCCCTGCCTCCCTTTCCATTCTCACTACTCTATCCATCCAAGGTTGGCTTTAACTTTTTATCTCATCTTCACACTGACAGCTCCTATTGAGTGGCTTGTCCACTATGGCCCCTAAATCCTTTCGAAAGTCACTGCTTTCCAGGGGAGACTCCCCCATTCTGTAGGTGCGGCCTGACTCCTTTCTTCCCAGATGTATGGGTTTGCATATGGCTTTATTAACATCTAATTATTCAGTAAAAACAATGAGGAATCTGGTGGCACCTTAAAAACTAACAGATTTATTTGGGCATAAAGCAGCAAGAATAATCAAATACATGTTTGGTTAGGACTTATTTCCTTGGTCTTAAAAAAGAACAAAAAGACCTGAATCTCCTCCCTGTCAATAGCTCTGTGCTTGCCCAATCAGCACTGAGACTCTGAGAGGCGGGAGGCTGAGGGTTCTCACCATATGTCCTAAAAGATGGCCCAGGTCACCACCAGAGGGGATAAACCTCTCCGAGACTCTTACCTTCTAAACAGGGATGTCTGTTTTTTAATGAAATCAGTAAAAGGAAAAGAGAAAACGCCGAAGAGGGTCCTCCTCAGGCTCACGCTCACGTATGTGAAAGTGAATTCTCTCTCCTCAAGGAGAGACCTCGAGAAGGAGACTTGCTGAGGCAAAGCCACAGGGGTCTCCGAGGTTGCCCCCGGTCCTGCACCCCTGTCCTGCCAGGCTGACGTCAGCTCTCTCTGTGAGGTCACCACCTCCCCACCACCTTTGCCCAATAGACTGAGGTCCTGCCAAAGGCCCTTGTGATGTCACTGCCACACTCACCTCTCCCATGCAGGGCTGATGTCCTGCCACTGGCTAGCCCCTTTGGATGCTTGAGCTACTCCCTGTGGATCAGCCCACTCAATGAGTGTTCATTCTAGGAAGCAAGCCGGCTACACAGTAAAACATCAGAAGCTGCTCCCCAGGCCACACTCAGTTTTTCATAAATTAGTAGACTTTATGGCCAGAAAGGATAATTAGAGCATCTAACCTGACCCCCTGCATATCACAGGGCTCCTGTATGGCACAGTAGCTACTTTTTGACCAAACACATTCCAGAAAGGCATCTAGTCTTCATTAGAAGACATCAAGAGATGGCGAATCCACCACTTCCCTTGGTAGTTTGTTCCTTTGGTGACTCATCCTCACTGTTGAATATTTGTGCCTTATTTCTAATATAAATTGGTCTCTTTTCAGCTTCCAGCCATTGGGTCTTGTTATGCCTTTCTCTGATAGATTAAAGAGCCCTTTAATACCTGATATTTTCTCTTGATTAAGGCACGTCAGCACTTCAATGAAGTGTGGCAAATTGCCGGCACTACTATGATGGGTCTCGCGCTTTCTCTTCTTGGGGGGGGGGGATTCAAAGCGCCATTTCTTGCCCCTGAACTGGAATATTAACTGCCCCACTAGTGTCCTAGAGGAGGGGAGTGGAGAGGGAGGGACCCGGGCCTGCCCTCTACTTCGGGTCCCAGCCCAGGGGCCCTAGGGATAGTGGTAAACCACTTGAACTAGCAGTTCCTTCCCCTGGGCTACTTCCCTCTCCTGCCCTTCAGCTTGTGGGGGGGCTTCCTTCCCTCCCTCTGCACAAGCCAGGTGCCCCTTTACCTAGGGTCTTGGTCTTCTTAGCCCACCGCCGCACTTCTCCAAACGTTCCTGTGCTTCCCTCCAAACTGCTCTCTTCTCCAACTCCAACTCCTTCCCCGTCTGATTGAAGCAGGGGGGGTTTACAGGTGACTGGCTTCAGGTGCTCTAATTAATCTATAGCAAAAACTTTCTTCCCTCTACAGGGAAAAAGGCTCCCTTCTAACCCTCCCCTGCTGCCCTCTGGCCATGCTGTATCACAGAAGTCACCTTCTTTTTCTAAGCTAAAGAGGTTGAGCTCTTTCAATCGCTCACTAGAAGGCATTTTTCTCCAGCCCTCAAAACATTTTGTGGCTCTTTACTGCCCCATCTCCAATTTTTCAACATCTTTTTCAAAGATGGACACCAAAACTGGATGCAGTATTCCAATCTCAGTCTCACTGATGCTGTGTCACCTCCCTATCCTACTCACGGCTCTGCTCATACGTCTAATGATGGCTTTAGCCCTGTTCACCTCAGCATCACACTGGGAGCTCATGTTGAACAGCTTGCCCAGTATGGCCCCTAAATCCTCTTCAGACTCACTGCTTTCCTGGATACACATCTCCATTCTGGAGGTGTGACCTGCATGCTTTGTTGCTAGGTATAGGACCTTGCATTTGGCTCTATTCAAACCTGTTTTATTTGAATAGGTCCAGCTTACCAAGGGATCCGGATTGCTCTGTATCACTGCCCTGTCCTCATCATTAATTACCACTCTGCCAGTATTTTGTCAGCCACCAATGTTATCAGCAGTGATTTTATGTTGGCTTCCAGTTAATTGATAACCATTATTTTCAAGAATTAGTCCTTGAGAGCCTCTTCAGATCCCGAGTGCCCAGTACCTGGTCCCCACAGCACAGCGAGAAAAGGCCGTCCAGCCCAGCTGTTACATAGGGGCTAAGCACAGAACAAACACATGCTTAGGAGTTGTGTTCTCCATAGGCTCTGAACAACATGTGGGAGTCAGCAGCTTACAAACGGGCTACAGACCTAGAGTGTAGACAGGCCCCAACTGTGTCTCAGTTTCTGTGATGCTCTGTACCTCGGAGGAACATCCTGCACCCCCATGTTCATCCTTATAATATGATTGTGTGGTATCCAATGCAAAGTTTGTCATGTTGGGTGTCTTTGGAAGGCTCATGATGCACTGAGCATTCTTGTTATAGTGATATTATAGGTTGTAATTTCATGTATATAGTTATGAGGCTGAAAATGTGTCCTCATGGCTTAAAACAGTACCAGGCAAAACTCTCCAGGAGCAGAGGGGCAGTTCACACCTCATCAGGGTATGTATGGGACAAATCCAGCCCAGCCTCATAGGAACAATGGACACTGGCCTAGGCAGCAACAAAGGATCTGTTGGACTCTCGAGTGAGTCACCCCCCTTCCCTTGGTCAGTTTGGGACTGCGATGAGGTAATGCTCATCTGATTCTGAAGTGGGGGGCAAAGCCAAGAGGGAAGAAAGGACATGATAAAAGGGAGAGACATTTGCCATGCTCTTCCTCTATCTTCCACCTACATCCACAGACATCACCACCAAGCGACTGAAGCGCTGATCAAAGGGAAGAGCCTGGCTGAAGAGCAACCAGCCAGCCTGTGGTAAGAAGCATCTAAGTTTGTAAGGGCACGGAAAGTGTTAAGATCAGCTTAGAATGCATTTTACTTTTATTTCATTTGACCAAATCTGACTTCTTGTGCTTTGACTTATAATCATTTAAAATCGATCTTTTGTAGTTAATAAATCTGTTTGTTTGTTCTACCCGAAGCAGTAAGTTTGGTTTGAAGCGTTTGGGATAACAAGCCTGGTACATATCAATTTCTTTGTTAAATTGATGAACTCATGTAAGCTTCCAGCGTCCAGCGTCCATAACTGGACACTGCAAGACAGAGGTTCCTAGGGTTGTGTCTGGGACCGGAGATATTGGCTGATGTCATTCAGTTGCACAATCCAAGCAGTGGCTGGCCAAAAGTGCTCACTCACGTAGCTTGGAGCAGCTTACATGTTAGAGGCTGTGTGTGAACAGTGGGGGGTCTCACAGCAGAGCAGGGTAAGGCTGGCTCCCAGAGTCAAAGATTAGAGTGACCTAGCAGATCACTGGTCCAGATAACACCAGGGGAACACCACAGTCTCCTACCCTGCAATATGGGAATAATAAAGGAAACCTTGATTAGCTCTATTTTATAGTTGGGGAAACTGAGGCACACAGAGGCAAAGAGATTCGCTCATGGTCAAAAAGCCAGAAATAGAAAATGGCAGATCTGCTGATAGCCAGTCCTGGGCCCTAGCCCTGGTTATCCTGGCCGCTCTTCTCCAACTTCAGTCACAGCCCAAGTAGAGGTTTTCTTCTCCGTGTCATTTAACTCCGCATCACAGCAGAAGAAAGATTTTCTCTTAGCCAGCTGGCTCTAATGCATGTGGGTGTCTTTCCAAAAGACATACTCTGGCTCAGTCACATGTCCTGGGTTTGCTGGGGGAACCACTCTTTGACATTCTAGGACCTGTGTTACACAGGAGGGCAGACTAGATGGACATAATGGTACTTTCTGGCCTTAACATTGTTCTGCTGCTAGGAAGAAAACTCTGGACATATTTTCCCTCATTCACTTTCCGTTGGAATAATTTAAATCCAGTCCAAAGGTTTCCTCTTCCATTGTGTCTTCAGCACCTTTCATAGCTAACAGTTACTGTTACCCACAGGTATCCAGTGTCAGCCTGTCCCAGGGTGAGATGGCCATTCAAGGGGTGGGAGCTCAACAGCACCTAGCCCAGGTTAAGCAACTCCCCAGGTGAAGGGAATAAGTGCAGGGGCCACATGACAAGGAGCAGCATGTGACTAGGACCCAGACCTGCTGGGAGATGTAAGGGCAGCCTGCGCTCAGCCACAAGAGAAACCCCAAGGGGAGCAGGCCTGGGAGGGGCTTGGATAGTGCTTTAAAGGTCAAGGACATGCCAGGAAGGGGCCAGGCTGAGCACATAGGACAAGGCCCAAAGAGGGAAAGACAGGGAAGTTTAGGTGATGGGGCAGATAGTCCAATTGGTTTAGGCTCCCAGGGCCAGATACCCACAGGTGAAGGGGATTGTCCTGGCTTATGTCCTTCTTCCCCAGGGCAGATTTTATAGTGGAGAAAACTGATGCCGTAAGCGCGAAGTGAGTAAACCCCAAGGTCACCCAGTGAGTTTGTATCACAAATGCATACTCGGAAGGGTACAGTGGAAACATGGATTTTCCAGTCTCCATTTCTAGGAGTCCCCAGGGCTAAGATAAAGCCCCTGCTGTCCCTCCCCACTGTGCTCCCCTCCAGGATGTGCAGAGGTGTGGAATTTGTCTGTGCTGGGAGTTGCTTTAAGCAGGCTCTTCAGCATGGCATCCATGTTCTCTGGGCTGCCCTTGTTCAGAGCCTGCCAGCGGAGGGAGACCATGAGTCAGGGTTATGGAACCTGGGGCTACACCTGCCAGGGTGACAGCTGG
>NW_020691942.1:0-10089 GCF_002925995.2 Terrapene triunguis
CAATCCTTGACCAGGCATTTCCCAGTTTTGTTCATCTTTAAGCCTACTTAGATCATGCCTTTAATGAGCCATGTTAGGATGGTAATGGGGCAGAAGTAGGGTTGCCAATTTTGGTTGGGCGTATTCCAGGAGGTTTCATCACAGGACATAATCTTTAATTAAAGATTAATCTGTAATTCCTGGAGACTCCAGGACAATCCTGGAGGATTGGAAACCCTATGCAGAAGTGGATAATCAGAAATGATCTTGTTCTTGGACCAGTTTACTTTATAGCCTGTCAAGAAAGACCAAGTTTCATTAATGTAATCAAGAATCTAGTTCAGTGGTCTGACTTAAGTAGCTTTTAAATACCAGCTGCATAACAACAGTAACTTACATTCCTCTTCCCCCCAATTTAATTCTCTGACTTCCTGGTGGTTCTTCTCATGTTTTTTTTCACCACATATATAACTGCAAAGGTCAAAGAGGCACAGAACAAATGTAGTAAAAATAACCAGATCTACAGTGTTATGTCTTAGAGATAGAGAAACCAAGGCAGAGAAAGCTCAGTAATCAGTATCTTATCTATGTGACTATGGATAATCTTTGGTAGATAAAAGAATAGGACCCAAGAATATTGATCCTCAGACCCCTACTCTAACCCGCTGTACAGTTTTCCCTGCAATACCCAGAAGTCCTAAAGCCAGAAGTGGACAGTGGACAACTTTGCCTGGTGCAGCATGCGCTAGATGTGGACTAGGTGAGATCAGCACTTTTGCATACTACCCTAGCTAAAGGCCTGGCATAGCGGAGACACAGTTTTTATTTTTTGAATGGCTATTGCTGAAGATGTAGGCTCTCTGAATTTCCATTCCCATTCCACCCTTGAAAATGCTTTCCCCAGTTCGAGACCTGGGCAAATCCGGTCAGTCTGACTCCCATACAGCTCCAGTGATGTGCCTCAGACACAGCAGGTTGTTTGCAGCTGAGTGATTAGAAAAAAAAACCCCTCAAGATTCATAAAAGCCTGGCAAATTGTGTGGCCAGGACTCTCCCTCCACTACCTTGATCTTCAGCAGCAGCTGCATTCCACTAGAACAATTCAAGTGTCCATCAACAGTGGGAGACTCTTCAGTGTGGGAGACAGAACTTGCACAGGAGCTGGCTAGACTACAGAACTCACCCTTGCAGGAGATAAAAATGAGCAGAGGCCTCACTGCATTCAGAACTAAATGCAAAACTCATCTCTTGCTGTCAAGGTTCCTTCCCCACTCTGAACTTTAGGGTACAGATGTAGGGACTTGCATGAAAACCTCTAAGCTTCTCTACCAGCTTAGATCTGCTTTTGCTGCCACCACTCCCAATGTGCTAAGTCCCTTCCCTGGGTAGCCTTGAGAGACTCTTCCACCAATTCCCTGGTGAACACTGATCCAAAACCCCTTGGATCTTAAAACAAGGAGGAATTAATCATCCCGCCCCCCTTCCCCCCACCAATTCCTGGTGAGTCCAGATCAATCCCCTTGGATCTTAGAACAAGGAAAAATCAATGAGGTTCTTAAAAAGAAGGCTTTTAATTAAAGAAAGAAAGGTAAAATCATCTCTGTAAAATCAGGATGGAAAATAACTTTACAGGGTAATCAAACTTAAAGAGCCCAGAGGAACCCCCTCTAGCCTTAGGTTCAAAGTTACAGCAAACAGAGGTAAACACTCTAGCAAAAGGTACATTTACAAGTTGAGAAAACAAAGATAAAACTAACACGCCTTGCCTGGCTGTACTTACAAGTTTGAAATATGAGAGACTGGTTCAGAAAGATTTGGAGAGCATGGATTGATGTCTGGTCCCTCTTAGTCCCAAGAGTGAACAACCACCAAAACAAAGAACACAAACAAAAGCCTTCCCCCCCCCCAAGATTTTAAAGTATCTTGTCCCCTTATTGGTCCTTTGGGTCAGGTGTCAGCCAGGTTACCTGAGCTTCTTAACCCTTTACAGGTAAAAGGATTTTGGTGTCTCTGGCCAGGAGGGCTGTTACCCTTCCCTTTATAGTTATGACACTTGCATTGAGCTTTTCCTCTGTCATGTCTTACATGCACACCCGACTAACTAATCAACCTATTTCTCCTGAAAATTGCAAAGAAGAAGAGAAAAATTGTCAATTTGATTTTTCAGATACTGCAGTAATGGGATCCATAAGAATACCAAGATAGACTGAGGAGGGACACTGGGGTTTCCTTTGAAGTTCAGCAGGTAGGTGCCAGATAGAGTTTTAGGTCTTGTCTACATAGCGAAGTTCTTTAGTATAAGCTAAGGAGTGAATTTAAACCTCTAGTTATATCACTATAACTCCCTTTGGGGACATTCTTATTCTGGTAGAATAGGGGTTTATTTGGCTTAGTTTATGTCACTTGGGAAGGGATTTAAACTAAACTGAAAGCCGAACAGCCATAAAATGGTAACAGCTTCTATTTACTACCTATCTGGGCAGGATATGAATCTGGTCTAGAGATTAAAGGCTCCTTTGTCAGTCCCCAAAACTATCCTGTCCCCACCCCGATTAATTTTTACTCAAGAAGGAGAATTTAAAGAGGTCTGGTCCAGTATCTTGCTCCCTCAATTGGGAAAGCTGCAAAGCTGGCTAGATACAGCACAGCATGTGGGCAAGTCAGTCATTTTTCCATTTGGTGGCTGGAAACAGACAGGAGGCAAGCTTTCATTTTCAACCCCATATGGGAGCACCTGTTAAGTGAATGGCCCCAGGATTTTTAAGTACAGGTCAGATTAGATCAGTGGTTTGCAATTAAAGGAGAAACATACAATTGCCTGTACCAGAGTATTCATTAAAACTTCATTTTTAAAAACTAATTTTAATACAAAGAAGTTTGGAATAGCCATTTTCTTTGGTCAGACCAGAGATAAGATCCAGGCTGTTCATGAACAGATCTCTTAGAAATAAATTGTTCATTATCTGAAATTCAAGGTGAAAAAAGTGGTTCTATTTTGTGTGTTCAGTGAAGCCTTTGTATAAACGATATGTTAACACTTTCATCAGAATGCTATCAAGAGGGGAGCAGTGTAAGAACCGGAAGTGGAACAATAAGTAGAAAGGGAGGAGTAAGAGCACAAAACCAAGAAAAAAAAATGTATCAAGAGGCACGGAGTTAGGAAAACAGCTGAATGATAGCACAAGAACAGGAGAGAGAGAGAGAGAGGGAGAGAACTAGCAGAGCCTATGCACAGTACAAGACTATTAATTCTCTGTATTATCCATGAAAATATCAGCTAAAGCTGAGCGGAGGTTACCCAGGAAGTGGGAGGGCTCAGGCTTACATTGGTCTGTACTTTACATCCCTACAAGGAAATCCCACAATGATCATTCAGATTCCGAGCTCAGGATCATGCTGGGCCCCCAGCACAAGAAACATTACATCCGAAGATGTAAGACTTGAGTAAACAAACCTTTTCTTGATACACTGACCTCCCTCCATCCCAACAAAGCATCTTTCTTCCCTCCCTGCAGCCCACTCAACAAATCATTGCATTTTGGCATCGTCAAGTCCTCTGTTTGTGGAGGGATTTGTGTGATTTATTTCTCCTTTTGGTTTCTTAACTGCAGTGAAGACTCTCCTTGCTCTGATGGTGTTAACTTAGTGCAGCTATCTGCAGAAGTGCTTGCAGAGAAAGAGAGATTGAGGCTCTGGCTAGAGTTTCCATAATTACCCCAGCCTCTCCAGAAGAGGGTGCTGCAGGAGCTTATGCAGTAGCTCTGGCTGTGAAGGAGTTCACAGTTATTCAAGTCCCACTCTCCTCCGTAAGGAGCCATGTTAGGGAATGCAGTTAGAATGCTGACTGTCGAGGAAACTCTCAGCAGCCAGAGTAGCTGAATGCATTAGAGCCACATGATAGAGCAGAACTTTGTGTGGTTTAAAGATCCCAGAATGCTGGAATTCCCATCTTCTTTCTCTTCACACTGATTTGATGCCCCATTTCAGAGGAAGAACAATTGGCCTCTAGAGTGTCCATAGGTTCTCCCTGCTAGACAGTAGGGGTAAAATATAGCAGAAAGCCAAGGAAAGAAAATCAGACTTCCATTTAAGGTGCAAACATTGCTAAGGGGAGGGGAAGAGAGAGAAATTAAAAAAAAAAATTCCAGACTAATATTGATACATAATCTGGCTGTGAAGAAGTCACATAGCATGATGGGAGATATAATAATGTACCCAGCATGCTTTGCTAAATCCCTGCCCTCTGTGTGCAGTGTCTGCCATTTTAAAGGTATAGTAAACATGGCTCCAATATGAATTTTGACAAAGGAGAATTAAAAATAGTAAAGAAAACTAAATGCCATAAAACCTTTTCCCACATCATCTGGGATGGCAAGTGACTGAACTTTATGGTTTTATTATGGTTTGTCCATACAGGGGAAAAGCCCAGAATAGATATTGCAGAATAGTTTTTACTAAGTAGCTATCCTGTATTAACTCTCTGTGTGGACACACTGATTCCACACTTAATGGATTAATCTAAATCACAAAAAGGCAGTTTTAGTGTGGAATCAGATTGTCCCCATGGAGAGCTAGTGTGCAATAGCTATTGTGCTTTAAATACACATCCTAACTATTTAACACTAATTTCCCCATGTAGTCAAGCCCTTAAACTTTCATTCTCAAGCCTTCCCCTAACCCAGATTGACAAGCAATGAGTGAAGGGGCCCCATGATCTCATTAGGCGGCCTGATAATGTGACAGATTTGATATTGCAGGCTTAGTTTAGGGGAAGGTTTGAACATTATGCTAATAGGTCATGGATTTTAAAAGACCCCTGGTCAGGCTCCAGAACCCCCAACAAGCTGTGAATATAAAAGGCTCTCAGACCAGACTCTATGACCCTACAGTGTCACAGTAGTGTGAATGGGTCCCTTGGCTCAGTGCCAAAGCCCCGGAGGCAGGTTAGAGACCTCTCTGAGTACACATTTCTCCCTGTGGAATCTCCCAGCTGTTGCCTTTATGTGGATTCTGGTGGCCCTTTGACAAGTGAGTGCTCATTAACCACAAATGAGAGTGCCAGAAAGCAAGGAAAAAATAGGCAGGGGAAGTAAGAAAAGGAAAGAAACTCCTGAACTGTGTACGCTGCTTTGTTGCTAGAGCCCAATATTCTACACCATCTTCCTTCAGCCCTAATCTCAATGAAAACAGGAGCCATCACAAGCAACTTCAAGGAAGACACATGAGTAGGGTCACTGGAAACATGCATCAGAATCATCTTCCACTATAGCACAGATTCAGGCTATGCACTAGCACTAGCACTTCTGTGTGTGTAAAACAAAAAAACCCAAAAACAAAAAAACAAAAAAGCCACACCCCAACCAACATAAGTTTCACCAACAGAAGCGCTGATGTGGACAGTGTCTCCTGCCGACAGCTACCGCCGCTCATTGGGGGTGGATTAATTATGCTATTGGCATAGAGCAACTACAAGGGAGACCTTACAGTGGTGCAGCTGCAGCGGTACAGCTGTGCCACTGTAAGGTCTCAAGTGTAGACATAGCCCGAGGGTTTCTTTATGGATTCTTTGAGATTCCAATGTTTCTGCAGAATAATTTTCTAGCCTCTGTTTCTACACCATTGCAGTTCCATCTTCCTACCCCTGCAAATAGATTAGCCACAAGAATAGATCTAAGAGAGGCAAATTGCCCCTTTTCAAATGAATAAGTTGTTAACTCTGAAGTAGAACAACAACAACGAGCAACGTTAATTATTTCCTATGGATAATTTGAATAGAAGCATACAGCTAAAACACGTTGTCAGTGTAGCTGAATTCACTTGAAAAAGACATTTCACAATACTAAGGCTGTACGTTTAAAAGAGGAAGGGGAAGTTCTTTGATGAGCATATTAAAGCGCACTTGAAAGATTTCAGGGAGAGGATTTTTTTAAAAAGACCAAACTGGGTGAAAAAAATTAAATTTTACTTAAAATGATTCAAGATAATAATATTCCACTCAACACACTAGTGTTTCCATGTGTTCTGACAGAGTTTTCTTTAAAAAAAAATCCAAGTTTTGCTACGGATTTCCAGTAGCCTCGTCCTGGTTTTTCTCTCCTGAGAACTCCATGTAGCACAGTTCCAGTCTGTGAGCTCATAGCCAAGAACCCTGCAACGGTGAACATCAGAGTATTCTACAGCTGCAGCAATGACCAAGAGAAAACATAAAAGAGACCTAATCAGCCAGAAGAGGCAAAAGAACAAGCAGCTCCTACTTACAACATGGCTACTTTAGAACGACAGCTTCTTCTTCTGCTGCTGCTTTATGGCAAAGCAGATTCATTTACTGAGTCTATAACCACCACCTACTATATTCTTCATTCATTCATGCCACTACTGTCTTACCCTACTCTATATCCTTAAAAAATGTAGTAGAGCTTTTTTAATGTTACCCCACTTTCCCGATACTTTCACTAAACCCTTTATAGTATAGTCTGTCACCTTACATCATCTAAACCAGTGGTTCTCAACCTATTTACCACTGTGGGCCACATATGCAAGTCTCTATGTGTTATGTGGGCCTCATCTACACAATATATACACTACTTGTATGGGCAGCAGCTGTGTGCTGATTGGGCTGCAAGTTGCCCGTGGGTTGAGAACCACTGATCTAAACTCTTCATAAAGAGCCTTTCTTTACTGGAACACTCACCACTCTCCCATATCAAGTGATCAATGTTTCTTTAACCTTACATATGTTACAGAGCCCATCTTTGTGTCTATTCAAAATATATAAATAATTATTCAAACCAGAGTGACCAGTTGGCAGTCTAAATACGAGTACTTCACTGATCCTTTTATAATTCTGGAATAGCACATTATCCTCTATTTTGGGGTATACTTCACAGAATGTTCTTCTTCTTTTCTCCTTGGTCCAAAATTTGGCTGTTCCTTTTAAGTCCTTTATGAATTAAACTTTTAAATTCCTGCTTACGGAAAGGAATCTTTATATCAATTTCTCCATTTTAAAGCTTTTTTTGCTTCCTCATCTACTATGTTCACACCTGAGCATACTAACTGTTGTCAAAAACAACATTTCATTATGAAATAACTCCTGCTTTTTGAGGTAGAGCTATGGCTGCTTGGTTCTGCCAAATTTAAAGAGCCAGCACTCAGCAGGGCAATCTCAGGAAAACATTCTAAAAGAGGACAACCCAACACTGGGGGAAATTACTAAAGAGCGGGAATTTGCCAAAGCATTGGTGATAGCTGCAGCTATAATAGTTAAGGTATGTTAGGAGTGAACATGCCTTTGTTTATTAAAAATAGAGGGAGAACGCCTGCTTGTACAGTGTTGTAACCCTACGGTGCACTGTTCTGATTTGGTGACTAGCAGTCCCTACTCCTGATGATGCAATCAGCCTGTGTCACCAAGTACGAGGGGCTAGGAGAAACAGCCCAATGGTTTTCCTACTGGGACTCTATCACAAAGCTGTTTCCTGTTTGTGTGTGTTTGGAAGATGGCACTTGCTTAGGGCTCCTTCTCTGGTCCTGTTGTCAAAATGACCTCAGAGGAGCATAAAGCAGATTGCCTATGGCTCCCCCACACCAGCGCTCCCCTAGTTACCCCATGGACTTGATACAAAAAAAATGTGGCCCTGTTTAATGATGAACCTCACCAACTATTGCGACTTCCACTCCTCCGGACTGTTTAACCAATGGTGTCACACAATCCGTTGCAGCTCCACTGCTCTGAATAGTGCTGTTCTTGTTTATGCCAGCAGTGACTCTGGTCTGGAGTGGTGAGAACCTTGGTGGCTGAATACAGCTGAGGCAAAATAATCTGCTCTGCCCTTCCCAGCAGACTTATAGGAAACATCTGTAGACTTCAGGAAACGGCGACTGTAAAGTACTAGGCAACTTTTCTATTTCAAAGAAAATGGTCATTGTCATTAAAATAAATGATACAAGTTCTATTTAAATGTATCCTCTGATAAAGTCATTCTCCCTGTTGTTGAGGCCTCTTTCCACTAGTAAGGAAGGTGCACTGACTAATGCTACAGAGTGTCAGACTTGCTGTGGCAGATGCAAGCTCAGAAATAGAACTTGCACAGAAAGGTGTCTATCTTCCAGCTAGATTTCTTGTTCCACAAGAGTAAATGTGACTGAAATCTAAGCTTAATTATTTAGGAGAGGCAGTTTAGTGACTCAGTGTTGGCCTTAGGGCCTCTTGAAATAGTGGTATGGGTCACAAAGTGGAAGAGACAAAGACACCTATCTGTCTTTGTAGAGCTCTGCAATCTGGTATCCTAGTTTCAATACAATTAGCACTAAAAAGGGTCTTATATAGGTGGGGTATGCCAGCTACCCAGTAGTTTTTGGCTGGTGCTTAAACTTTTGAGACTAGATTTATAGTAGATTTCTATGCTTTTCTTCACTCCATGTTATGCAAGTCAAAGGAGCATGAGGCCTGTGCTGCCTAAACGACGTCTGTGGAGATTAGCAAAACTAGAAAAGAAAGCTGTGAAAAATACAAGATGGAAACATAAATTGTTTTCATTAGTAATAATGATACTTAGCATTTGCATAGTGCCTACATAATCAAAGTACTGTGTATACTAATACCCACAACATCCTCATAAGGCATGTGGGTAATACTACCTCACTTTTAGAGATTGAGAAACTGATGGACAAAGGTAAATAACTTGCCCACAGCCACACTAAGTCCAAGACAAAATCTAGATGTGAATTTAAGACCTTCTGATTCCCAGCTCTGTGTATATTCCTCCAGATCACATTGCACTAATAAAGAACCAACACATGTTAAAGTGTTCCTTAACGTGAGAGTTCCACTTGTCACGAACTCATGCCGAGGCCAGCCTAGCATTTGCACAGGATTATTTAGTTCCTAGTGAATTATCTGTTACTCCTTGTCTCTGTGTTCATCTTTCCTTAAGGGGGATCCATTCTTTTGCGTAAATGGTCTTGACTGAAATGGATAGCTTTTTAATTTGAAAACTGTAGCATAGTCTTAAATATGCACATACTACAATATATTTGTTAGAGGGCAGTCAACATCCTGTCTTGGAAAAGTGCAAACCCTTTGTGTCCCCAATTACTGTTTATTATATCTGTCTATATGTATAGTATGCACTTCCTGTGACAGGAGCCTTGTCTAGCATAGCCTGTATACTGTAACAATCACCTGTATGCCAATAAAGTACTGAGACCTACCTAACATGTAGGGTCTGCATATACCTTCCCTAGGACCTCAAGGTTCAAAATCTGTGAGGAAGAAAAAAGGGGCTGAGGGTATACTACTAAAGCAAGCCAGAGTATACAGGAGGAAGGGACTCAAAGATACTGATAGGAAAGGCAATAGATATTGCTGACAAAAGATTTTGGGTACAGATGAAAGAGGTGGGAGAGTATTAATGGATGAAACTGTTGGGTTCTGATTAGAATCCTGAGGCTACCCGTGGAAAAAAATAGTACTGTGCACAGCTGGAAGAGGTTCTTGGGAGAAGCCAGAGAGCACAGATGGCAGTCACTTGAGGACAGTGAAGATGGAAAAGGCCTGTGCTAAGAGGCCAAAATATATTGATAGAGGAGGCAAATGTGTATTATTGAGAGAGCCTAGAGTACACAAATGAGTAGCCATGAGGTCAAGTTGGGAGTTCCTTTGGCTTAGGCCTCTAGAGACAGACCTCTGAAGTATTTGGGGAAAGGAAGTGGCCTTGGGAAGGTACATATTGTGGGTACTGGGATGGGTGGTTTAGGCTCACTCAGAACTAAAGGCTTTCCCTCTCAGCCAAGGGGGAGGAATCACTGAAGGCCTTAGGAAGGTAGTGGAAGGTTCAGGCACTATCCTTATGCACCGCCTTCATTCAGGGCCCTACACTGCTGCCCCCAGGTGCAGGACAAGCAGAAGTTCCCCTTCAGTATTGAGACACCACCAGGGGAGCTCGTCTCAGGCAACAGGAAAAGGGCTGTGAACAAAGCTCATATTTGGCTGAATCTGGTTGCACAGAGGCATAGAAATATCAGTAGTGACAAGGCACAAACACAGGCTGTATGTCCACACGTGGAATGTACCTGATAGTTAATTTAACAGACTACTTTCAGTGATGC
>NW_020691943.1:0-4787 GCF_002925995.2 Terrapene triunguis
ACATGTTGCAATGTACAGAAAGCTATTCATAACGATATACCTTGTTATAATACAGCGATAAAGTTTTCAACATTTATAAATAAATAAATTAATGGAGATATCCTATCTAATAGAGCTGGAAGGGACCCTGAAAGGTCATCAAGTCCAGCCCCCTGCCTTCACTAGCAGGACCAAGTACTGATTTTTGCCTCAGATCCCTAAGTGGCCCCCTCAAGGATTGAACTTACAACCCTGGGTTTAGCAGGCCAATGCTCAAACCACTGAGCTATCCCTCTTTGAAAAAGACCTTGCATGATTTGTGTCCACATTTAAAATAGAGACTTCATAATGGTACAAAATAGTGACAGGAGTGACCCAGTCACCACAGCTAGTAACCACTGGACCAGGGGATGGCAAAGGTGAGGTAGCAAATTGTGACAGTGCAGCACAAAAGAGAACACCCATAGGTGTCTGTAACTGCTACCTGTAGCAACATCTGTCAGTAGCAGTTGTTGATGCTTCAAGAAAGACAGAAAAACCTCCCTCTCCCAATTCCCTACTTTGGGTGCACTGAGCAGGCTCACCTGAACTGAGCATGCCCAGTGACCTTCGCTGTTGCCACTGCCCTCTCTCTGCCCTTACTTCTACTTAGGATTTGCTGCCTCCTCTTTGGAGGGGTTTAAAAGGATTAAGCGGGGGGGGGGGGGCAAATCACAGCGGGGGAGCTGTCAGGGTCTGAGCAGGGGGCAGAAATGTACTGGCCGGGGGGGGATCAAGCTACTGTAGGTAGCAGAAGACGAGGGGCTGAAGAAGAAAGGAGGGGAGGGTTTGAGTGGTTTGAGCCTTGGCCTGCTCAACCCAGGGTTGTGAGTTCAGTCCTTCAGGGGGGCCACTTAGGGATCTGGGGCAAAATCAGTACTTGGTCCTGCTAGTGAAGGCAGGGGGCTGGACTCAATGACCTTTCAGAGTCCCTTCCAGCTCTATTAGATAGGTAGGTAGAGGAAAAATTGGGGGTGGGAGCCTAGTTTAAGTCCGGGGGGGGGGGAAGACACTGCCAGACCCTGTGCAGGGACAAAACCCCCATTGAGGGAGGAGGGGGGAACAGTGACCCTGTGGGATGAGCCACCTGCTGTGCTTGCAAACCTAGGGGTGTGGGGGGTGCAGAAGCTTTTTTCATTCCCTGCATGTCAGCCCCAGAGCAGAGGGCGGGTTCCTGGGGCTGGGTTCTTAAGGGCACAGGCAGCCCAGGTCCTAGACTGTCAAAGCTTAGACACCGCAGCTCCTCTCTGTCATATACAAGTGCTGCGGGGCCATGTTACTGCTCCAGCCGGGAGACGTAATGCTGTGAAATATTGTACAGACGCTCCCTCCCTCCCTCCAACTCTGCCTCTCACCTTTTGAACATGTAAAAGAGTCTTCTATCAGTTTCTATGTCTATACGAAGTCACTGCAGCTCCTTTCTCTAAACTCTCTCCCAGAGCCCACACGTCCACACCCCCTCCTGCCCCCCAATCCTCTGCCCCAGGCCAGAGCCCACACCCCTCACCCAAACTCCCCATAGCCTGCACCCCCCCTGCACCCCAACTCCATCCCAGAGCCTGAGCCCCAAACAGGGCCAGGTTAACCTTTTGTGGGCCTGGTGCTAAACATTTGTGGGCCCCCATGGGGGAAATGGGGACATGGGGCAGGGGGGCAGAGTTCTCAGAGCGAGGGGCTGGCCGGGGACAATGGGAGATGGGTCATGGCACGGCAGGGACAGCCCTGCTCCACCCAGCCCAGTACAAGGGCACTGTTTACAAACTGGCAGCCGCCAGACGCACACTGGCCCGCCCGGCCCTGCGCTGCTGCCATCCTGCTTCTTCCCCTTGGGGGCGGGCCCATGCTGCACCATGCTACCGCCCCCCCAGCACCCCTCTGACCCCCTACGCCCTGTGCCACACCACCCAGAGACCCTACAAACCCCTCTGTCCCGTGCCCTCCCACAGACCACTATGCCCAGCATACCCCCACCCACTCAGAACCCCCCAACAGATCCTCTCATTGCCCAGTGCCCCCCTAGCCGAACACCCCCCACAGCCCTCCCACAACTGCACAGCGCCCCGCATCTCCCCGCCCAGAGCCCCCCCAGATCCCCTCACTGCCCAGTGCCCCCCACAGCCCCCCACCACAACTGCAGTGCCCCGCACCTCCCTGCCCAGAACCCCCCCAGATCCCCTCACTTCCTAGTGCCCCCCACAGCCCCCCAACACAACTGCACAGTGCCCCGCACAGCCCCCAACACACATAGATCTCCCCACCCCCCACTGCCCAGTGCCCCCCCAAAAAACTGCACTCCCAGCACCCCAAAACACACAAACTTTACCCAGTGCTGAGCACCTCCCACCCCCTCACTGCCCAGCACCCCCCCAGGCCCTCTAGAGACCTACTCTCCCACACCCGGACCCCCATCCACAATAGCCATCCCTGATAGGAGGTGAGGGGCCAGACCTGGCTGTGTGGATGGATGAGAGCAGGGCCGGTTCTAGGGTTTTTGCCGCCCCAAGCAAAAAAAATTTGTGGCTGCCCCCCCACACCCCAGCCCTGGGCTCTCCCCCCCCACACCAGTGCCCTCCCCCACCCGCACCCCCTGCTGCCCCAACCCTGGGCTCTCTCTTCCTCCCCACCCACACCCCCTGCCGCCCCCGCCCTGGGCGCCCCCCCCCCCCCCAAACGTGACCTCCTTGTTCACCACAGCAATCCCCGTTTACACTTGCAGTGCGGATCAAACCGTTTCTCCTATTTTTATTTCACTTTAGTATAAATCTCGACCCCCCCGTCCCCCGCAACCCCATCTTTAGTGCTCCAAATGCACATGGAAGGCATAGGGACTAACCCTCAAACCTTGTACCCAGAAAGGAATGGGATCTAGTAAAGAGGGTTCAGGCAGAGGAGCAGGTGTGGGGGTGCTTGGGGGCTCTACACTGGCAGAGAAGAGGTGCAGGGGAAGGGGGGGTGTGGGAGGAGAGAGCACAAGGGGAGAGTTGCGGGTGAAGGGAGAGTTGCGGGAAGGGGTGCGGCGAAGGAGCGATGGGGGGAAGGTACAAGTGAAGAGGCTGCGAGCGGGATGGGGGTGCAAGGGCTGAGAGGGACAGGCGCTGACAGCTGCTTCCCCAGCCCTGTGCAGGCAGAGCCGAGAGGACAGACACTGACCCCCAGGTGCCCGAGCTGCGGGGTCCCCCAGCAGGGCAGTATTCCCCTGCTGCCCCGCTCGGAGCCGGGCTCTGCCTCTCCCCTCCCCTGGCGCGGTGAGGGCCCAGGGCAAGCAGCGCAGGGCTGAGGTGGGGAAGGTGTGCGGCGGGCTGGGTCCGGGGGCAGGAGGGGGCAGATCCCTGGCAGCTCGGGCTGCCCAGCCACTTGCCCTATTAGCGTGCGAGCCGGGATCCGCGCCCCCTGCACAGCCCTGTGGCGCCCTGCACAGCCCACTCGGGCGGGGAAACACTGCGCCGCCCTGGGGAGACTCAGAGCAGCAACGGTGGTGGCAGCAGGACCCCTCCTCCCTCCCTGCATCCCAGGCCCCGCTTCCCTCCCTCCCTGACTCACCACACACTCCGGGAGCCCCTCTCACCGCCACAGCCCGGGCTCGGCTCCAGGGGACGATGCTCTGGCTCTCCAGCGGCAGGGCTCTGGACAGGGCCGGCTCTCGGCTTTTTGCTGCCCAAAGCAAAAAAAAAAAAAGTGGGGGGCGTGCGGAGTGCCGCCCCTTGGAAAGTCCCGCCCCAAACACATGCTTGGAGCGCTGGTGCCTAGAGCCGGCCCCGGGTTACAGGGATCCATAATGGGCCCCTTCCCAGTGTGGGCCTGGTGCCACAGTGCCATTGGCACCATTGTAAACCCGGTACGGACGCCAAACCCCATCCCTGGTGCTACTTTACTGCTACAAGAGACTTGGTGCAGTGAAATAATTTCCCTACATTCCCTCAAACTCTGTCACACATGTTGAGTATTTAAAAGTCTCTTATCACTATATGTCTACGTGAAGTCTTGTTGCTGGCACAGAGGTGCCCGAGGCAAAGCAACAGGGGTTCGTTGCCCGGCGTGCTTCGCGCCAATAAACACACCGGGGTGGAGAAACAATCAAAGGTTTATTTGAGATCTCAAAGTGGTGCAAGGAGACAGGCAAATCTCAAATCGAGCACACAGAACAAAGCAGCTTCTCTCTTCTTATACTTTACAATTAAGCCCCCCCCTTCTCTCCCCCTGTATCACCCCCCCCACTCCCCCTCCCCTTTCTACCAAAGACATGTTTATACATTTAAGCCGTTAAATCATTCTAGGGCTATAAATCTAGCTTGTTAGTAACATTCCTCTAAACAATCATTGGGTCCTATTTACTCTAGTTTACTACCCCTCCTCCAGCTAGAAACATGCAAACCTCATCATTATTGCTTAGGACCTGGTTATAAGCAAGGTCGTAATAGGTAACTGACTATTTACACATTCCAATTCCTGTCCTTGGCTTTTGAGGCCGCTTAGAGTTAAACATGGAAAAACAGAGTTTAAACATGGAAGAACTCTGGTTCATATATAGGCCTAATGACGCCATCAGTCTCATAACAGTTCACAAATTTGTTTTATCTGCTGATGTGATTCCCTGAATTGTGCTCTCTTCTTGTAATCCATTTTACAGCCCGTATACCCCCGGCCGGGCGCTTCCCCTGCACAGCAGCAGCTGGAGCCGGGGGGGGGGGGGAAGTTGCTTCGGGCCCCGGGCCTGCCCCCGAGCTCGGGCTACCGGGAGCCGCCACCGCGCACCGAGAAACTTTCCCCTG
>NW_020691944.1:0-3256 GCF_002925995.2 Terrapene triunguis
TACAGGTCCAACACGTTTGGGGCCCCCCGTTACACTCACAGGGGGATTCCCTCTGTTTCTTTCTCATCCATGTGGGGTCTCCGTGCCCCAACCCGGTAGGGGCACTCCCTTAGGTAGTGTCCTGGTCGCCCACTGGAGGTCTGCTTGGAGCAGCAGAAACCTGGGGTGGGAATTCTCAGTCCTTAAATGAAGGGACACGGGGTGTACAATCTTTACCAAGGACAGCTTTTCTTTCTAGTGCTTGACAGGTGCTTGGTTAAGTAGGGCCTGTGACGGGTTGGATCACAGAAACCCCCTTGGGAGCTGCCACCCAGCTACTACCCAGGGGTAGTACCAAGACTACCCCTGCTCCTGTTTTCCCTGCCAGCTCAGGACTCCAGCACCCTGTCTTGCTGAGCCAGACACTCCTGTCTGCTCCAACACAGACCCAGAGTCTGAATCACTTGTCCCAGAGCTGCAAGTTTACCTGAAAACAGCTCACAGAAGTGTGCTTGTCTTTAGCACTCAGATGCCCAACTCCCAATGGGGCCTAAACCCAAATAAAGCAGGGCAAACTCATAAATTGTTCGCCCTCTATAACACTGATAGAGAGATATGCACAGTTGTTTGCTCCCCCAAGTATTAATACATACTCTGAGTAAATTACTAAATAAAAAGTGATTTTATTAAATACAGACAGTAGGATTTAAGTGATTCCAAGTAGTAACAGACAGAACAAAGTAAGTCACCAAGCAAAATAAAATAAAATGAGCAAATCTATGCCTAATCAAACTGAATATAGATAATCTCACCCTCAGAGATGCTTCAGTAAGTTTTTTCTCAGACTAGACACCTTCCAGGCCTGGGCACAATTCTTTCCCCTGGTACAGCTCTTGTTGCAGCTCAGGTGATAGCTAGGGGATTCTTCATGATGGCTCCTCTCTCTCTCTCTGTTCTCTTCCACCTCTTTATATATCTTTTGCATAAGGCGGGAACTCTTTGTCCCTCTGGGTTTCCACCCCCCCTCCCCACTGGAAAAGCACCAGTTTAAAGATGGATTCCAGTTCAGGTGACATGATCACATGTCACTGCAAGACTTCATTGCCCACTTGCCAGCACACACATATACAGGAAGACTAACAGGTAAACACAGCCATCTGCAGACAATGGTCCTTGTTAATGGGAGTCATCAAGATTCCAAACCATCATTAATGGCCCACACTTTACATAATTACAGTAGGCCCTCAGAGTTATATTTCATATTTCTAGTTTTAGATACAAGAGTGGTACATTTATACAAATAGGATGATCACACTCAGTAGATTATAAGATTTGTAATGATACCTTACAAGAGACCTTTTGCATGAATCATATCCCAGTTACATTATATTCACTTATCATGTTTTTATAAAACCATATAGACTGCACAACATCACAGGGCCTTTTCTACACTTCAAACTTGCTCTGGTTTAATTAAACTGGTTTAGAGAAATCAGTGCAAACCCCTTTGTGGACCCTCTTATTTTGGCATAGCCGTGGCCTTTTTTAGTTGAGCTTAAACTGATTCCCAGCAACTTAACCTGAACTGAAAAAAGCTTCTATTACATCGGAATACGAGTGTCCATGTGGGGCTTTGTACCACGAAGGAAATAATAATTCCTTCCCCTCTCATTTTCTCAGCTTACACGTCCGCCCCTCAAGTTCTCCAACTGACCATAGAGTCTTTCACGCAAAACAGGGCCAACAAGATGGGCCTTGCTAGTGGGAAGAGCAAGCCAATTTAAAAAGTAAAGCTCTCTGCCTCGCTGTCGTCATCATCGTTATTTATTATTGTTTTATGGCAGCACCCGGCGCCTCAGTCCTGGTTCTGGACCCCACTGTGCCAAGTGCTGTACAGATACAAAACAAAATATGGTCTCATTGGAGTATAAGGCTGATGGGGGATTATAGGGAGACAGCACTGGCCAGCGTGACAGGCTATGGTCTCAGAGCACCAGTGGTCTAATGGTTATCCAGGTTTTTAGGCATCCTGCCAGAGGAGGGTGGGGAGGATAATGAGGTAGTTTTGCAGACATTTATGAGGCGCTCCTCCGAGGTGTGAGGGGCAGCATGTGACACAGCACAAAGGGGCTTGTTTGAAAATGTAAAAAGTGGGTGATGGAGGCCGGGATCGTGTGCAGTTCAGAGGTGGGAGTTGACATTTTGGTAGCAAATGAGAGATGACAGGTCAGGTGGGGTTAGGCTGTGAAGGGCCTCACGGCTGAAATCAGGCAGTTTATATTTGATGCAATGGAGAAGGAGGAGCCAGTGGAGGGAGACAAAGAGAGAGGTGACATGGTCAGATCAACGGGATAGGAAATGATCTTTTCAGCATCTTCTGAATGGATCTAAGCGGGATGAGCCTGCGTTTGTCAAGGCCAGAGAAAAGGATGTTGCAGCAGTCGAGACACAAGATGCTGAGAGCCTGGAGCAGAGTTTTGCTGTGGGGCTGGACAGGAAAGGTCACATCTTAGAGAGGTTCTGCAGAAAGAGTCAGCAAGATTTAGACATAACCTGGATGTGAGGACCTAGAGAGAGGTCCGAGTAAAGATGACGCCCAGGTTACGGACCTGAGTGACAGGATGGTGGCATTATCCACAGTGACTGACAAAGGAGGTAGCAGGGAGGTCTTGGGGGGAAGATTGGGAACTCTGTTTTAACCACATCAAGCTTGAGCTGATGATGAGACAGCCACAAGGAGCCATCAGAGAGACAGGTCAAGATTGTAGTTTGGGCAGAAAGAGACAAGTCTGGAGTGGATAGGTAGATCTGTGAGTCATCAGCACAGAGATGGTAGTTGAATTTGTGTTTGCAGATGACTTTGCCCAGAGATAAGGTGTAGATGGAGAAGAGAAGGGGACCAAGGACAGAGTCCTGGTGGGGACAGAACCCCATAGAGAGCTGGAGGGGGGCTGAGGAAGATCCTCTGATGAACATGGTGAAGGAGTGGAAGAGGAGTACTTGTGGCACCTTAGAGACTAACAAATTTATTTGAGCATAAGCTTTCGTGGGCTACAGCCCACTTCGTCGGATGCATGTAGTGGAAAATACAGTAGGAAGATATGTATATACACACAGAGAACATGAAACAATGGGTGTTACCATACACACTATAAGGAGAGTGATCAGTTAAGGTGAGCTATTATCAGCAGGAGAGAAAAAGAACTGTTGGTAGTGTTAATGAAAATGGCCCATTTCCAGCAATTGACAAGGAGATGTGAGGAACTGTAGGGGGGGG
>NW_020691945.1:0-3984 GCF_002925995.2 Terrapene triunguis
AAGTGAGGTTTTTACCCACGAAAGCTTATGCCCAAATGAATCTGTTAGTCTTTAAGGTGCCACCAGACTCCTTGTTGTTTTTGTAGATACAGACTAACACGGCTACCCCCTGATACTTGACACTATAATGTTGTATTAATAGATTTTAAATTAATTTTCTGGTTTTAAATAGGAAACAGAAAAGTGAAAACTGGTATTTTTCATTATAGAGAGAGATTATTTTTTATTATAAATCTGATTTTGACCCTTCCCTTCCCCAGTTCCACCAAAATTATTCAGCTTCATATTACAGTTTCCTTATGAGCTGTTGCAAGATTAGAATTTGTTTGGAAATTTGTATATAAAGTAGACAAGGTAATTCAGATGGATACAAGTTTTTTAAAATTATATGTATTCACTTCTAGTAAAGTTTCCTTTTTTGGTTCATATTTTATACCTCAAAATCATTTCACTAGAAATTTCAGTTCTCTTTCTATTATCCTCACTGAGAACTGGTGTTTTAATCTAGTTTAGGAAAGTGAATAGCTTAGTTACTCAACACACAAACCTATGGGATGATCCAATATAAAGTGTTTTAATGCCTGCTTTCACCTTTTTTCCTAACCTAAGAATTTATTAAAGTTTCTATTACTGTAGTAATTGTAAGGGAAACTGCATGTACAATTTGAGAGCTACTTCTAGAGGTAGCATCTGTTACACTTAACTTTCATTAAAATTTTTTTGCTGAACATTGTTAAGAAAAATATCTGTAGCCAGGGCCAGCTCCAGCGTTTTTGCAGTCCCAAGCGGCGAAGGGGGGAAAAAAAAAAAAAGCCGCTATCGGCGGCACTTTGGCGGCAGCTCCACCGCTGCCGCTTCGTTCTTCGGCGGCAATTCGGCGGCAGGTCCTTCCCTCCGAGAGGGACTGAGGTACCCGCCGCCAAAGAGCTGGACGTGCCGCCCCTTCCGTTGGCTGCCCCAAGCACCTGCTTGCTCCGCCGGTGCCTGGAGCCGGCCCTGTCGGTAGCTCCCCTTCTTCTATGTGACCCATAGGAATATGGAACCTGAAAGCTATTGGTAATGTTCTCTGTCACTCAATGTTTATTCCAAGAAGTCAGGAGAAAACCAGCTATACAAATAATGAGTTGTATAATTCAAAAGCTTCAATTCATCTTCATGTTTTAAAATCCAAGAGATTTGTTAATAATCAAACTCACCTTTTTGCCAATTCATTTTGTTTCTTGATACAGGATATCTAGCAATAACACCAGCCTTCTTTATGAATATCTTTAAATGGTTAACAAGGAATATAAAATAGTCTGTAAAGCCCTCAGTACTGTTTCACTAGCTCCACTAGCCTTCTAATTCAATGCTTGACAGAAACCTTCTGTTAGGTTGAGAAAAACATTTTCATCCCGATTTTATAATCTGAACTGCTTTTTGCATAATCAACAGCAATCTATCGGACCTGTTCTCATGATGCCTGCAAAAAAAAGTAACAACAGTTAAGCTGTTGGTGTGATGAGACCTCTGCCTAGCATGCTGACCAATATTGTCTCATTGTTTACTTGTAGTCCCCCATCTGTTGTCTCTTGTCTCTTATGTAGATTGTAGCTCCTTAGACCAGGGAGCATCTTTTTGTCCTGTGTTTGAACGCGCCTAGCACAGTGGGGTTCTGGTACATCACTAGGGCTCCTAGGCACTAATAATAATATCAGGTGAAGCTAATCTTGTGAGCATCTTCTCGAAACTTTTGAGCCTTGTTACTGATGACTGTGCTGGCAGTTTAGGCTAGTTGCCTTTGGTTTCCTCTGATTTATCAAAGCAAAATGATTTTTTTGATATTTCAGTGTATTGACAATATTTCAGTTCATGTGCTATGTAAGAACTTGGGCTCAAGGTTGTTTTTGGACTCTCCTGTTTTGTATATCTAGTTCATTTCCACCCCCACCCACTAATGAGGTTTAACAAAAGTTTTAAAATAAAATTTAGCTTTAAAACAGCCCATCATGGGAGCAATATCTTTGTTTATATTTGTTTCCTTTCTTTAGCCATAAGGTAATTATTCTTTTAAAAAAATTACTATGTCTTCCAAAAAGAAAGTTAAAACTAAAGTGAGCCTCACCACTGTAGAGGTATACTGTATGCAGCTGCTTAGCTTAAGATAAAAAAAGGTTGCTAGCAGACTGGTGACAATGGCTCTCCTTCGTATTGGGCTTCAGGAGCCATATTCATTTTAGTTATGTTTTTGAAAATGATCCAAATAAACAAACAAATCTGTTATGTTTCCAACTTCTGAAGAATGGATCACCTGGGGAAAAGTTTTGCTAGGGGATTTGCTAGGGGAAAAGTTTTCCCATCTGCTGGAAGTGAACACAGATTCCTGCACTCAATTAAGGTACGCACAGGCAGCAAACATGCCACATTTTTCTTAACCACTTTGCCTTAGAATTTAAGGAATATTTTTTTTGGCAGCAGTATCCTTACTCAATACAAGCAATTGATATGCAATATACTTATATGTAAAACCTTCTCTAAGACAGGAGTACTTAATATGGGGGTAAACACAGTTCTACTTTAATTTAAAAATAATTCCATCTTGGGTAAAGGCTGATATTGTTAATTTTTCATATAAAAGCCCGAAGACACTTGAGTTAAAAGTAGGGTTGTTGATTAATCACAGTTAACTCATGCGATTAACTCAAAAAAATTAATTGTGATTAATCGCGGTTTTAATCAAACTCTTAAACAATAGACTACCAATTGAAAGTTATTAAATATTTTAGGATGTTTTTCTACATTTTCAAATATATTGATTTCAATTACAACACAGAATACAAAGTGTACAGTGCTCACTTTATATTTTTTTATTACAAATATTTGCACTGTAAAAATGATAAAAGAAATAGTACTTTTCAGTTCACCCTCATACAAGTACTGTATTGCAATCTCTTTATTGTGAAAGTGCAACTTACAAATGTAGATTTTGTTGTTGTTACATACCTGCACTCAAAAACAAAACAATGTGAAACTTTGGAGCCTAGAAGTCCACTCAGTCCTACTTCTTGTTCAACCAATCACTAAGACAGACAAGTTTGTTTACATTTATGGGAGATAATGCCGCCCACTCCTTATTTACAGTGTTGCTAGAAAATGAGAACAGGCGTTCGCATGGGACTTTTGTAGCTGGCATTGCAGTGCCAGATATGCTAAACATGCATATGCCCCTTCATGCTTCAGCTACCATTCCACAGGACATGCTTCCATGCTGATGACACTCGTTAAAAAAAATATTAATTAAATTTCTGACTGAACTCTTTGGGGGAGAATCTTATGTCTCTGGCTTTGTTTTACCTACATTCTGCCATATATTTCATGTTATAATAGTCTCGGATGATGGCTCAGCACATGTTCATTTTAAGAACACTTTCGCTGCAGATTTAACAAAATGTAAAGAAGGTAGCAATGTGAGATTTCTAAAGATAGCTACAGCACTCGATGCAAGGTTTAAGAATCTGAAGTGCCTTCCAAAATCTGACAGGGATGATGTGTGGAGCATGCTTTCAGAAGTCTTAAAAGAGCAACACTCCGATGCAGAAACTACAGAACCTAAACCACCAAAAAAGAAAATCAACCTTCTGCTGGTGACATCTGATTCAGATGATGAAAATGAACATGTGTCGGTCCGCACTGCTTTGGATTGTTATTGAGCAGAGCCTGTCATCAGCATGGACTCATGGCCTCTGGAATGGTGGTTGAAGCATGAAGGGCATATGAATCTTTAGCGCATCTGGCATGTAAATATCTTCCGCCGCCGGCTGAAACAGTGCCATGCAAACTCCTGTTCTCACTTTCAGGTGACATTGTGAACAAGAAGCAAGCAGCACCTAATGGGAAGGGGGTAGGTTTAGCAGATAAAATAAAAAAAGAACAAGTTAAAAATCACTTAGAAAAGTTTGATGCCTGCAAGTCACCAGGGCCTGATGAAATGCATCCTAGAATACT